>NC_091825.1:11123534-11427068 GCF_038994185.2 Dermacentor albipictus | reverse complement strand
TTGACATTCTTTCAATTCTTCCGCATTACCCCGTGCCATTCAGCATTGGAATGACCTCCCAAACGACATAGTTGACATTCTTTCAATTCTTCCGCGTTACCCCGCGCCATTCAGCATTGGGATGACCTGCCAAACGACATAGTTGACCTTCTTTCAATTCTTCCGCGTTACCCCGTGCCATTCAGCATTGGAATGACCTGCCAAACGACATAGTTGACATTCTTTCAATTCTTCCGCGTTACCCCGTGCCATTCAGCATTGGGATGACCTGCCAAACGACATAGTTGACATTCTTTCAATTCTTCCGCGTTACCCCGCGCCATTCAGCATTGGAATGACCTGCCAAACGACATAGTTGACATTCTTTCCATTCTTCCGCGTTACCCCGCGCCATTCAGCATAGGAATGACCTGCCAAACGACATAGTTGACATTCTTTCAATTCTTCCGCGTTACCCCGCGCCATTCAGCATTGGAATGACCTGCCAAACGACAGAGTTGACATTCTTTCAATTCTTCCGCGTTACCCCGCGCCATTCAGCATTGGGATGACCTGCCAAACGACGTAGTTGACATTCTTTCGATTCTTCCGCGTTACCCCGTGCCATTCAGCATTGGGATGACCTGCCAAACGACTTAGTTGACATTCTTTCAATCCTTCCGCGTTACCCCGCACCATTCAGCATTGGAATGAGCAGCCAAACAACATAGTTGACATTCTTTCAATTCTTCCGCGTTACCCCGCGCCATTCAGCATTGGGATGGCCTGCCAAACGACGTAATTCACATTCTTTCAATCCTTCCGCGTTACCCCGCGCCATTCAGCATTGGAATGACCTGCCAAACGACATAGTTGACATTCTTTCAATTCTTCCGCGTTACCCCGCGCCATTCAGCATTGGGATGACCTGCCAAACGACATAGTTGACATTCTTTCAATTCTTCCGCGTTACCCCGCGCCATTCAGCATTGGAATGACCTGCCAAACGACATAGTTGACATTATTTCAATTCTTCCGCGTTACCCCGCGCCATTCAGCATTGGAATGACCTGCCAAACGACATAGTTGACATTCTTTCAATTCTTCCGCGTTACCCCGCGCCATTCAGCATTGGGATGACCTGCCAAACGACATAGTTGACATTCTTTCAATTCTTCCGTGTTACCCCGCGCCATTCAGCATTGGAATGACCTGCCAAACGACATAGTTGACATTCTTTCAATTCTTCCGCGTTACCCCGTGCCATTCAGCATTGGGATGACCTGCCAAACGACATAGTTGACATTCTTTCAATTCTTCCGCGTTACCCCGCGCCATTCAGCATTGGAATGACCTGCCAAACGGCATAGTTGACATTCTTTCAATTCTTCCGCGTTACCCCGCACCATTCAGCATTGGGATGGCCTGCCAAACGACATAGTTGACATTTTTTCAATTCTTCCGCGTTACCCCGCACCATTCAGCATTGGAATGACCAGCCAAACGACATAGTTGACATTCTTTCAATTCTTCCGCGTTACCCCGTGCCATTCAGCATTGGAATGACCAGCCAAACGACATAGTTGACATTCTTTCAATTCTTCCGCGTTACCCCGCGCCATTCAGCATTGGAATGACCTGCCAAACGACAAAGTTGACATTCTTTCAATTCTTCCGCGTTACCCCGTGCCATTCAGCATTCGGATGACCTGCCAAATGACATAGTTGACCTTCTTTCAATTCTTCCGCGTTACCCCGCGCCATTCAGCATTGGAATGACCTGCCAAACGACATAGTTGACATTCTTTCAATTCTTCCGCGTTACCCCGCGCCATTCAGCATTGGGATGACCTGCCAAACGACATAGTTGACATTCTTTCAATTCTTCCGCGTTACCCCGTGCCATTCAGCATTGGGATGACCTGCCAAACGACATAGTTGACATTCTTTCAATTCTTCCGCGTTACCCCGCGCCATTCAGCATTGGGATGACCTGCCAAACGACATAGTTGACATTCTTTCAATTCTTCCGCATTACCCCGCGCCATTCAGCATTGGAATGACCTGCCAAACGACATAGTTGACATTCTTTCAATTCTTCCGCATTACCCCACGCCATTCAGCATTGGAATGACCTGCCAAACGATATAGTTGACATTCTTTCAATTCTTCCGCGTTACCCCGCGCCATTCAGCATTGGGATGACCTGCCAAACGACATAGTTGATATTCTTTCAATTCTTCCGCGTTACCCCGCGCCATTCAGCATTGGAATGACCTGCCAAACGACATACTTGACATTATTTCAATTCTTCCGCGTTACCCCGCGCCATTCAGCATTGGAATGACCTGCCAAACGGCATAGTTGACATTCTTTCAATTCTTCCGCGTTACCCCGCGCCATTCAGCATTGGGATGGCCTGCCAAACGACATAGTTGACATTCTTTTAATTCTTCCGCGTTACCCCGCGCCATTCAGCATTGGAATGACCAGCCAAACGACATATTTGACATTCTTTCAATTCTTCCGCGTTACCCCGCGCCATTCAGCATTGTAATGACCTGCCAAACGACATAGTTGACATTCTTTCAATTCTTCCGCGTTACCCCGCGCCATTCAGCATTGGGATGACCTGCCAAACGACATAGTTGACATTCTTTCAATTCTTCCGCGTTACCCCGCGCCATTCAGCATTGGAATGACCTGCCAAACGACATAGTTGACATTCTTTCAATTCTTCCGCATTGCCCCGCGCCATTCAGCATTGGAATGACCTGCCAAACGACATAGTTGACATTCTTTCAATTCTTCCGCGTTACCCCGTGCCATTCAGCATTGGGATGACCTGCCAAACGACATAGTTGACATTCTTTCAATTCTTCCGCGTTACCCCGCGCCATTCAGCATTGGAATGACCTGCCAAACGACATAGTTGACATTCTTTCCATTCTTCCGCGTTACCCCGCGCCATTCAGCATAGGAATGACCTGCCAAACGACATAGTTGACCTTCTTTCAATTCTTCCGCGTTACCCCGTGCCATTCAGCATTGGAATGACCTGCCAAACGACATAGTTGACATTCTTTCAATTCTTCCGCGTTACCCCGTGCCATTCAGCATTGGGATGACCTGCCAAACGACATAGTTGACATTCTTTCTTTCTTTCTTTCTTTCTTTATTATTTCCTCAGACACAGTCTAAGAGGGGGCGGAGGCTAAAGGCGACAGAGCGCCTGACAAGGGCCCCGGCTCCCTTGCACAATAAACACAGACCAAATACATCAAAGTTCAGTCAGACAGACATAGGTTCAGACAGTGGGCAATATTAAAAAGGGAGACTAGTCACTGCTCGAATATGAAGTCAGCAAATAATTGGTAAAAAATATTTACATGCGCAACATAATGGCTGCAACGTAAATACAGAACAAAGCAATTTAGTTATCAGTCGGCACGTTCAACAACATCATTCATAGCCATGGCACTCATCACAAAACCAAGACACAATAACCAAGCACAATTTCACAGCCGTGTATAAAAATTGCACTAGTTGAGAGAAGCATGGCAAGGAGAACAAAGTGCACTTTGTGAGGTAATTTACAATAATGAAAACATAATGTCACTGTTCACAAGAAACTTCCTACAGTATTTCTTAAATGTATGTACATTTTTATTAAAGTCGACTTGCATGTCTCTTCTGTTCAGAGCATTGGTTATTTGAAAAGATAATGCTTGCCTTCCGTAGTTGGTTCTAACTTGCGGCATTTTTCGTTTTGGGTTTCGGGTACTGTATGAATTTGAGCTGGGTACTGCGGAAATATGTAACTTGTATTTATTGATCCATTGCAATAGCTTAAAGTAGTACACCTGGTCAGCCTTCAACATGTTATATTTGGTAAATAATGGATGTGTTCTCAATAACTGCTTGTTGCCTTTAAAATTTTCCAGTATGCGCAACATTTGCTTTTGTAATACATTAAGTTTGTAGTAGTTGGTAGCCGTTGTTGTTCCCCAAGTCAAGATTCCATAGCTCATTCTAGAGTAAACCAGTGAATAGTATAGTGCCTGCTTTAAACGTTTGGGTATTAGATGTTGTACTTTGTAAATGCACCCAATGGTGCGAGAAAGGCTTGATTTTAGGTGAATAACGTGAGTATTCCATGAGAGATTGTGGTTAAACCAGACACCTAAAAACTTTTGTTCAGTAACCTGTTCCAGCAAGCGTCCTTCAAATCTAATGTTAACCGGGTAGCAGTCATGTTTATTGATTGGCTTAAAAGTGACGTACTTTGTTTTATTTATATTTAGACTCAAGCGATTTCTTTGAAGCCATGCAGATAACTGTAATAAGTAGTCATTAACAGACGTCTCTAAAGATTGCATGGTTTCTCCGGTGAAAAAAACATTGGTATCATCTGCATACATTATTAATTGCGGGGATCCATGTATTGCTATAATATCATTTATATAAATAAGAAAAAGTAGGGGTCCCAGAATAGAGCCCTGGGGAACGCCCTGTTGTACTTCGAGTCTGCTGGAGGACCAATTGTTAACACGTACACATTGATAACGTTTCTCTAGATAACTCCGGATTAGTTTTATTGCTACTCCTCTAATACCATATTTTTCTAATTTTCTTAACAAAATGTTATGTTGAACAGTGTCGAAGGCTTTGCTGAAATCTATAAATAAGCCAAGAGTGAGCAACTTTTTTTCTATATTTTCAATTATCTTATCTTTTATGTCAACGAGAGCAATCTCTGCTGATTTGTTTACTTGAAAGCCGTACTGAGCTTCTGTTATTACTCGGTGTTTATTAAAGAAACCGCTTAGCCTGTGATTGATGACGTATTCAAATACCTTTGAAAACACTGTCAGAACTGAAATGGGCCTATAATTATTAATGTTGGTCTCACCACCGCCTTTGTAGACAGGTGTAACTTTTGCGATCTTCAAATCATCTGGAAAATCTCCGCTAAGAAGCATCTGGTTTATTATATGCGATAATATGGGGCTTATCAAGCTTACCACATGCTTAATAGGCAAAACTTTTATCCCGTCGTCTCCACAAGCGACTTGGTTTTTTAGATTTCCTATTATTGTTTCGATTTCATGAGACGTTGTAGGGGCAAGCATGATTGACTCCATCAAGCTATTTATATGTACGCAGTCACTGGAAGTGCCATGCTGTCCTGAATAAACACCTACTTTAACGAAATGTTGGTTCATAGCTTCTACTAAATTGTTCCCAGTTAGAAGCACATTGTCAATGCAGATTTCCTTCACACCACAGTCAGCTTGATTTCTTGCTAATATATTGTTTAGTAGCTCCCATGTCTTTTTGCCGTCATTTTGAACATCCTGGAATTTAGTTTGGAAATAATTAGACTTTGCGTATTTTAGATCCGAGTTCAATTTGTTTCTCAGTTGTTTGAATTCATTCAGTACACATGGATCTCGGGTTTTAAGAAACTGTTGAAATTTTCGGTTTTTCTCTTTTATTCTTCTGTGCAGCTCCCTAGTAACCCATGGTTTTCTAATCCGTTTACTTTTCTGAGTACTTTCTCGGAGTGGAAAGGCCAAATCGTAGCAATGTTGAAATTTCATCAAAAAGACCTGGTAAGCCAGTGTGGCGTTACGTTGCTTGAACACATCATCCCAGTTCTCTTCTGCTATATAGTTATGAAACGTCATCAAGGTATCATTAGTTATTGCTCGATACAAAATTTTTTCTTGAGGAAAAACATTTTTCTCGGAAGGAAAGCCCAAGCAGAACACTGGCAAATGATCGCTGATGTCATATCTGAGAACACCAGCCGTAACATTTGCATCATATATGTTGGTAACACACACATCCAGACACGTGGCAGTATCTACTGTGACCCTGGTTGGCAGTGATATCAGATTAGAACAGGCATAGGAATTTAGTATGTCATGAAAGTCTCTTGCGCATGGACTATCTGATATGGTGTCTATGTTGACGTCACCGAGAAGCATAAATGATTTTGTTACAGTCTGTAAAGTGCGAAGAGCATTGTCGATGAAGTCGATAAATTCCATCGATTTGCCTGCTGGCGGTCTGTAGATCGCGCCAACAGTGACGTTCGACAATTTGACAAACAGGCTTTCAATAACTTGATCGCATCTAGTCAGGTCGCTCAGCACTTCGTAATGTACACTCTCCTTTATAAAAATTGCTATACCACCGCCCCTTTTTATATCCCTACTAAGGCTTGCGCACTTGTAACCAGGAAGATGCGGTGCCGTGTCTGTGTGTGTTAGCCAAGTTTCTGTTAATACAATTGAAGAAAAATTAATGTGTAGGGACTGAAGAAGTATCTCAAGACTATCCACTTTGTTTTTTAGGCTTCGCATGTTTATATGTATAACTGAAAATTGTCTTTTGTTTGACCTGTGCTTTTGATTAAAAGTTTGGCAATCGTAGTACTGGCAATCATTTTGTACTGCCATCATTTTTCTGAAGTGTGTCGAACAGGTGGGTGCACCATTATTCTTAGTTTATGTTCTCCAGATCAGACTGTCTAGCAATTCTGATAGCAACCGAGCCCTCGTCTTTTCGAGCAAGAATTTTCCCTCCAGAGCACCACACGAACTTCCATCCTGCAGACTTTTTCTTGGCGATCGCAGCCCCCAGAAGCCTTTTGTTTAAGACAGTCAAATGTTCATTCACATATACCGGAGAAGCTTCTCCTCCGTAGTCAAGGTCTTTCGTATTTATCCTTTGTTTTTTGCTTTTTTGCAGGATTACATTTCGCTTGGTACGCTGTACAAAACGAACTACTATGTTTTTCTCCTCCGAGTTGTGTACAGCGACGCGATGACAAATGTCAATATCTGTGTCAACGATTGGCTCACCCAAGAAGACGCCAATTTTCTTAACGACCTCTGTAGCATCTCCTTCTGTTGGCACACCCTTGATTTCCAGATTGTTAGATCTCTGATGCTGTTCCAGCTCTTCGACTCTGTTGCTCAATTTGCGGTTCTCGGCTACAAGTTCTTCATTTCTTTTCACTAACCCTTGAAATTCTTTTCGCAATTCCTTTAACTCTTGCTTGATATCATTTACACCATCACATGTGTCACTGCAGAATTTCACACTTTCTTTCAAAGCCCTTAGGTCAGCCCGAAGTTCGCGCTTCAAGTCATCAAGGGCCTTAAAAAAATCTTTGGCGTCCTTAGTCATAACTAGGTCGAAAGCGGGCAGCTAAGAGAAGTGGGGTAAGGATACAAGCACAGCACACAGTAGGCTCTCGATCAACGAGAAACAATACGACACTCGTGGCGCACGTTGTGTTCGGCAACAGTGCAAGGATAGTAAGGATTTGTTTGAGGATAGCAAGTAGCCTCACCTGCAGAGTAACAGGAAAAAAATTAAGTCCGTGTTCCCTGTGCACTGTCGCCGAACTGTAGTCGCAGTTGGCTGTCGTCCTCCTTAAGTACGCTGGTGTGGCGCCGCCGTCGTAGCCAACTTCTCTATGGAGCACGCATGCGCCAGGTAGCCACCCGACCGATGTCCGAAGATGATCAGATAGCAGCCGTCTTTGCTGGACGAATCGGCCTTTCACAGCAGTCGATCCGTGGCAGGGACTGCAGAGTAACAGGAAAAAAATTAAGTCCGTGTTCCCTGTGCACTGTCGCCGAACTGTAGTCGCAGTTGGCTGTCGTCCTCCTTAAGTACGCTGGTGTGGCGCCGCCGTCGTAGCCAACTTCTCTATGGAGCACGCATGCGCCAGGTAGCCACCCGACCGATGTCCGAAGATGATCAGATAGCAGCCGTCTTTGCTGGACGAATCGGCCTTTCACAGCAGTCGATCCGTGGCAGGGACTGCAGAGTAACAGGAAAAAAATTAAGTCCGTGTTCCCTGTGCACTGTCGCCGAACTGTAGTCGCAGTTGGCTGTCGTCCTCCTTAAGTACGCTGGTGTGGCGCCGCCGTCGTAGCCAACTTCTCTATGGAGCACGCATGCGCCAGGTAGCCACCCGACCGATGTCCGAAGATGATCAGATAGCAGCCGTCTTTGCTGGACGAATCGGCCTTTCACAGCAGTCGATCCGTGGCAGGGACTGCAGAGTAACAGGAAAAAAATTAAGTCCGTGTTCCCTGTGCACTGTCGCCGAACTGTAGCTTTCAATTCTTCCGCGTTACCCCGCGCCATTCAGCATTGGAATGACCTGCCAAACGACATAGTTGACATTCTTTCCATTCTTCCGCGTTACCCCGCGCCATTCAGCATAGGAATGACCTGCCAAACGACATAGTTGACATTCTTTCAATTCTTGCGCGTTACCCCCTGCCATTCAGCATTGGGATGGCGTGCCAAACGACATAGCTGACATTCTTTCCATTCTTCCGCGTTACCCCATGCCATTCAGCATTGGGATGGCCTGCCAAACGACATAGTTGACATTCTTTCAATTCTTCCGTGTTACCCCGCGCCATTCAGCATTGGAATGACCTGCCAAATGACATAGTTGACATTCTTTCAATTCTTCCGCGTTACCCCGTGCCATTCAGCATTGGGATGGCCTGCCAAATGACATAGTTGACATTCTTTCAATTCTTCCGCGTTACCCCGTGCCATTCAGCATTGGAATGACCTGCCAAACGACATAGTTGACATTCTTTCAATTCTTCCGCGTTACCCCGTGCCAATCAGCATTGGAATGACCTGCCAAACGACATAGTTGACATTCTTTCAATTCTTCCGCGTTGCCCCGCGCAGTTCAGCATTGGAATGACCTGCCAAACGACATAGTTGACATTCTTTCAATTCTTCCGCGTTACCCCGCGCCATTCAGCATTGGAATGACCTGCCAAACGACATAGTTGACATTCTTTCAATTCTTCCGCGTTACCCCGCGCCATTCAGCATTGGGATGACCTGCCAAACGACGTAGTTGACATTCTTTCGATTCTTCCGCGTTACCCCGTGCCATTCAGCATTGGGATGACCTGCCAAACGACTTAGTTGACATTCTTTCAATTCTTCCGCGTTACCCCGCGCCATTCAGCATTGGAATGACCTGCCAAACGACATAGTTGACATTCTTTCAATTCTTCCGCGTTACCCCGCGCCATTCAACATTGGGATGACCTGCCAAACGACATAGTTGACATTCTTTCAATTCTTCCGCGTTACCCCGCGCCATCCAGCATTGGGATGACCTGCCAAACGACATAGTTGACATTCTTTCAATTCATCCGCGTTACCCCGCGCCATTCAGCATTGGAATGACCTGCCAAACGACATAGTTGACATTCTTTCAATTCTTCCGCGTTACCCCGCGCCATTCAGCATTGGGATGGCCTGCCAAACGACATAGTTGACATTCCTTCAATTCTTCCGCGTTACCCCGCGCCATTCAGCATTGGAATGACCAGCCAAACGACATAGTTGACATTCTTTCAATTCTTCCGCGTTACCCCGCGCCATTCAGCATTGGAATGACCTGCCAAACGGCATAGTTGACATTCTTTCAATTCTTCCGCGTTACCCCGCACCATTCAGCATTGGGATGGCCTGCCAAACGACATAGTTGACATTCTTTTAATTCTTCCGCGTTACCCCGCGCCATTCAGCATTGGAATGACCAGCCAAACGACATATTTGACATTCTTTCAATTCTTCCGCGTTACCCCGTGCCATTCAGCATTGGGATGACCTGCCAAACGACATAGTTGACATTCTTTCAATTCTTCCGCGTTACCCCGCGCCATTCAGCATTGGAATGACCTGCCAAACGACATACTTGACATTATTTCAATTCTTCCGCGTTACCCCGCGCCATTCAGCATTGGAATGACCTGCCAAACGACATAGTTGACATTCTTTCAATTCTTCCGCGTTACCCCGCGCCATTCAGCATTGGAATGACCTGCCAAACGGCATAGTTGACATTCTTTCAATTCTTCCGCGTTACCCCGCACCATTCAGCATTGGGATGGCCTGCCAAACGACATAGTTGACATTCTTTTCATTCTTCCGCGTTACCCCGCGCCATTCAGCATTGGAATGACCAGCCAAACGACATATTTGACATTCTTTCAATTCTTCCGCGTTACCCCGCGCCATTCAGCATTGTAATGACCTGCCAAACGACATAGTTGACATTCTTTCAATTCTTCCGCGTTACCCCGCGCCATTCAGCATTGGGAAGACCTGCCAAACGACATAGTTGACCTTCTTTCAATTCTTCCGCGTTACCCCGTGCCATTCAGCATTGGAATGACCTGCCAAACGACATAGTTGACATTCTTTCAATTCTTCCGCGTTACCCCGTGCCATTCAGCATTGGGATGACCTGCCAAACGACATAGTTGACATTCTTTCAATTCTTCCGCGTTACCCCGCGCCATTCAGCATTGGAATGACCTGCCAAACGACATAGTTGACATTCTTTCCATTCTTCCGCGTTACCCCGCGCCATTCAGCATAGGAATGACCTGCCAAACGACATAGTTGACCTTCTTTCAATTCTTCCGCGTTACCCCGTGCCATTCAGCATTGGAATGACCTGCCAAACGACATAGTTGACATTCTTTCAATTCTTCCGCGTTACCCCGTGCCATTCAGCATTGGGATGACCTGCCAAACGACATAGTTGACATTCTTTCAATTCTTCCGCGTTACCCCGCGCCATTCAGCATTGGAATGACCTGCCAAACGACATAGTTGACATTCTTTCCATTCTTCCGCGTTACCCCGCGCCATTCAGCATAGGAATGACCTGCCAAACGACATAGTTGACATTCTTTCAATTCTTGCGCGTTACCCCCTGCCATTCAGCATTGGGATGGCGTGCCAAACGACACAGCTGACATTCTTTCCATTCTTCCGCGTTACCCCATGCCATTCAGCATTGGGATGGCCTGCCAAACGACATAGTTGACATTCTTTCAATTCTTCCGTGTTACCCCGCGCCATTCAGCATTGGAATGACCTGCCAAATGACATAGTTGACATTCTTTCAATTCTTCCGCGTTACCCCGTGCCATTCAGCATTGGGATGGCCTGCCAAACGACATAGTTGACATTCTTTCGATTCTTCCGCGTTACCCCGTGCCATTCAGCATTGGAATGACCTGCCAAACGACATAGTTGACATTCTTTCAATTCTTCCGCGTTACCCCGTGCCAATCAACATTGGAATGACCTGCCAAACGACATAGTTGACATTCTTTCAATTCTTCCGCGTTGCCCCGCGCAGTTCAGTATTGGAATGACCTGCCAAACGACATAGTTGACATTCTTTCAATTCTTCCGCGTTACCCCGCGCCATTCAGCATTGGAATGACCTGCCAAACGACATAGTTGACATTCTTTCAATTCTTCCGCGTTACCCCGCGCCATTCAGCATTGGGATGACCTGCCAAACGACGTAGTTGACATTCTTTCGATTCTTCCGCGTTACCCCGTGCCATTCAGCATTGGGATGACCTCCCAAACGACTTAGTTGACATTCTTTCAATTCTTCCGCGTTACCCCGCGCCATTCAGCATTGGAATGACCTGCCAAACGACATAGTTGACATTCTTTCAATTCTTCCGCGTTACCCCGCGCCATTCAGCATTGGGATGACCTGCCAAACGACATAGTTGACATTCTTTCAATTCTTCCGCGTTACCCCGCGCCATTCAGCATTGGGATGACCTGCCAAACGACATAGTTGACATTCTTTCAATTCATCCGCGTTACCCCGCGCCATTCAGCATTGGAATGACCTGCCAAACGACATAGTTGACATTCTTTCAATTCTTCCGCGTTACCCCGCGCCATTCAGCATTGGGATGGCCTGCCAAACGACATAGTTGACATTCCTTCAATTCTTCCGCGTTACCCCGCGCCATTCAGCATTGGAATGACCAGCCAAACGACATAGTTGACATTCTTTCAATTCTTCCGCGTTACCCCGCGCCATTCAGCATTGGAATGACCTGCCAAACGGCATAGTTGACATTCTTTCAATTCTTCCGCGTTACCCCGCGCCATTCAGCATTGGGATGACCTGCCAAACGACATAGTTGACATTCTTTCAATTCTTCCGCGTTACCCCGCGCCATTCAGCATTGGAATGACCTGCCAAACGACATAGTTGACATTCCTTCAATTCTTCCGCGTTACCCCGCGCCATTCAGCATTGGGATGACCTGCCAAACGACATAGTTGACCTTCTTTCAATTCTTCCGCGTTACCCCGTGCCATACAGCATTGGAATGACCTGCCAAACGACATAGTTGACATTCTTTCAATTCTTCCGCGTTACCCCGTGCCATTCAGCATTGGGATGACCTGCCAAACGACATAGTTGACATTCTTTCAATTCTTCCGCGTTACCCCGCGCCATTCAGCATTGGAATGACCTGCCAAACGACATAGTTGACATTCTCTCCATTCTTCCGCGTTACCCCGCGCCATTCAGCATAGGAATGACCTGCCAAACGACATAGTTGACATTCTTTCAATTCTTCCGCGTTACCCCGCGCCATTCAGCATTGGAATGACCTGCCAAACGACATAGTTGACATTCTTTCAATTCTTCCGCGTTACCCCGCGCCATTCAGCATTGGGATGACCTGCCAAACGACGTAGTTCACATTCTTTCGATTCTTCCGCGTTACCCCGTGCCATTCAGCATTGGGATGACCTGCCAAACGACTTAGTTGACATTCTTTCAATCCTTCCGCGTTACCCCGCACCATTCAGCATTGGAATGACCTGCCAAAAACATAGTTGACATTCTTTCAATTCTTCCGCGTTACCCCGCGCCATTCAGCATTGGGATGGCCTGCCAAACGACGTAATTCACATTCTTTCAATCCTTCCGCGTTACGCCGCGCCATTCAGCATTGGAATGACCTGCCAAACGACATAGTTGACATTCTTTCAATTCTTCCGCGTTACCCCGCGCCATTCAGCATTGGGATGACCTGCCACACGACATAGTTGACATTCTTTCAATTCTTCCGCATTATCCCGCGCCATTCAGCATTGGAATGACCTGCCAAACGACATAGTTGACATTCTTTCAATTCTTCCGCGTTACCCCGTGCCATTCAGCATTGGGATGACCTGCCAAACGACATAGTTGACATTCTTTCAATTCTTCCGCGTTACCCCGCGCCATTCAGCATTGGAATGACCTGCCAAACGACATAGTTGACATTCTTTCCATTCTTCCGCGTTACCCCGCGCCATTCAGCATAGGAATGACCTGCCAAACGACATAGTTGACCTTCTTTCAATTCTTCCGCGTTACCCCGTGCCATTCAGCATTGGAATGACCTGCCAAACGACATAGTTGACATTCTTTCAATTCTTCCGCGTTACCCCGTGCCATTCAGCATTGGGATGACCTGCCAAACGACATAGTTGACATTCTTTCAATTCTTCCGCGTTACCCCGCGCCATTCAGCATTGGAATGACCTGCCAAACGACATAGTTGACATTCTTTCCATTCTTCCGCGTTACCCCGCGCCATTCAGCATAGGAATGACCTGCCAAACGACATAGTTGACATTCTTTCAATTCTTGCGCGTTACCCCCTGCCATTCAGCATTGGGATGGCGTGCCAAACGACACAGCTGACATTCTTTCCATTCTTCCGCGTTACCCCATGCCATTCAGCATTGGGATGGCCTGCCAAACGACATAGTTGACATTCTTTCAATTCTTCCGTGTTACCCCGCGCCATTCAGCATTGGAATGACCTGCCAAATGACATAGTTGACATTCTTTCAATTCTTCCGCGTTACCCCGTGCCATTCAGCATTGGGATGGCCTGCCAAACGACATAGTTGACATTCTTTCGATTCTTCCGCGTTACCCCGTGCCATTCAGCATTGGAATGACCTGCCAAACGACATAGTTGACATTCTTTCAATTCTTCCGCGTTACCCCGTGCCAATCAACATTGGAATGACCTGCCAAACGACATAGTTGACATTCTTTCAATTCTTCCGCGTTGCCCCGCGCAGTTCAGTATTGGAATGACCTGCCAAACGACATAGTTGACATTCTTTCAATTCTTCCGCGTTACCCCGCGCCATTCAGCATTGGAATGACCTGCCAAACGACATAGTTGACATTCTTTCAATTCTTCCGCGTTACCCCGCGCCATTCAGCATTGGGATGACCTGCCAAACGACGTAGTTGACATTCTTTCGATTCTTCCGCGTTACCCCGTGCCATTCAGCATTGGGATGACCTCCCAAACGACTTAGTTGACATTCTTTCAATTCTTCCGCGTTACCCCGCGCCATTCAGCATTGGAATGACCTGCCAAACGACATAGTTGACATTCTTTCAATTCTTCCGCGTTACCCCGCGCCATTCAGCATTGGGATGACCTGCCAAACGACATAGTTGACATTCTTTCAATTCTTCCGCGTTACCCCGCGCCATTCAGCATTGGGATGACCTGCCAAACGACATAGTTGACATTCTTTCAATTCATCCGCGTTACCCCGCGCCATTCAGCATTGGAATGACCTGCCAAACGACATAGTTGACATTCTTTCAATTCTTCCGCGTTACCCCGCGCCATTCAGCATTGGGATGGCCTGCCAAACGACATAGTTGACATTCCTTCAATTCTTCCGCGTTACCCCGCGCCATTCAGCATTGGAATGACCAGCCAAACGACATAGTTGACATTCTTTCAATTCTTCCGCGTTACCCCGCGCCATTCAGCATTGGAATGACCTGCCAAACGGCATAGTTGACATTCTTTCAATTCTTCCGCGTTACCCCGCGCCATTCAGCATTGGGATGACCTGCCAAACGACATAGTTGACATTCTTTCAATTCTTCCGCGTTACCCCGCGCCATTCAGCATTGGAATGACCTGCCAAACGACATAGTTGACATTCCTTCAATTCTTCCGCGTTACCCCGCGCCATTCAGCATTGGGATGACCTGCCAAACGACATAGTTGACCTTCTTTCAATTCTTCCGCGTTACCCCGTGCCATACAGCATTGGAATGACCTGCCAAACGACATAGTTGACATTCTTTCAATTCTTCCGCGTTACCCCGTGCCATTCAGCATTGGGATGACCTGCCAAACGACATAGTTGACATTCTTTCAATTCTTCCGCGTTACCCCGCGCCATTCAGCATTGGAATGACCTGCCAAACGACATAGTTGACATTCTCTCCATTCTTCCGCGTTACCCCGCGCCATTCAGCATAGGAATGACCTGCCAAACGACATAGTTGACATTCTTTCAATTCTTCCGCGTTACCCCGCGCCATTCAGCATTGGAATGACCTGCCAAACGACATAGTTGACATTCTTTCAATTCTTCCGCGTTACCCCGCGCCATTCAGCATTGGGATGACCTGCCAAACGACGTAGTTCACATTCTTTCGATTCTTCCGCGTTACCCCGTGCCATTCAGCATTGGGATGACCTGCCAAACGACTTAGTTGACATTCTTTCAATCCTTCCGCGTTACCCCGCACCATTCAGCATTGGAATGACCTGCCAAAAACATAGTTGACATTCTTTCAATTCTTCCGCGTTACCCCGCGCCATTCAGCATTGGGATGGCCTGCCAAACGACGTAATTCACATTCTTTCAATCCTTCCGCGTTACGCCGCGCCATTCAGCATTGGAATGACCTGCCAAACGACATAGTTGACATTCTTTCAATTCTTCCGCGTTACCCCGCGCCATTCAGCATTGGGATGACCTGCCACACGACATAGTTGACATTCTTTCAATTCTTCCGCATTATCCCGCGCCATTCAGCATTGGAATGACCTGCCAAACGACATAGTTGACATTATTTCAATTCTTCCGCGTTACCCCGCGCCATTCAGCATTGGAATGACCTGCCAAACGACATAGTTTACATTCTTTCAATTCTTCCGCGTTACCCCGTGCCATTCAGCATTGGGATGACCTGCCAAACGACATAGTTGACATTCTTTCAATTCTTCCGCGTTACCCCGCGCCATTCAGCATTGGAATGACCTGCCAAACGACATAGTTGACATTCTTTCCATTCTTCCGCGTTACCCCGCGCCATTCAGCATAGGAATGACCTGCCAAACGACATAGTTGACCTTCTTTCAATTCTTCCGCGTTACCCCGTGCCATTCAGCATTGGAATGACCTGCCAAACGACATAGTTGACATTCTTTCAATTCTTCCGCGTTACCCCGTGCCATTCAGCATTGGGATGACCTGCCAAACGACATAGTTGACATTCTTTCAATTCTTCCGCGTTACCCCGCGCCATTCAGCATTGGAATGACCTGCCAAACGACATAGTTGACATTCTTTCCATTCTTCCGCGTTACCCCGCGCCATTCAGCATAGGAATGACCTGCCAAACGACATAGTTGACATTCTTTCAATTCTTGCGCGTTACCCCCTGCCATTCAGCATTGGGATGGCGTGCCAAACGACACAGCTGACATTCTTTCCATTCTTCCGCGTTACCCCATGCCATTCAGCATTGGGATGGCCTGCCAAACGACATAGTTGACATTCTTTCAATTCTTCCGTGTTACCCCGCGCCATTCAGCATTGGAATGACCTGCCAAATGACATAGTTGACATTCTTTCAATTCTTCCGCGTTACCCCGTGCCATTCAGCATTGGGATGGCCTGCCAAACGACATAGTTGACATTCTTTCGATTCTTCCGCGTTACCCCGTGCCATTCAGCATTGGAATGACCTGCCAAACGACATAGTTGACATTCTTTCAATTCTTCCGCGTTACCCCGTGCCAATCAACATTGGAATGACCTGCCAAACGACATAGTTGACATTCTTTCAATTCTTCCGCGTTGCCCCGCGCAGTTCAGTATTGGAATGACCTGCCAAACGACATAGTTGACATTCTTTCAATTCTTCCGCGTTACCCCGCGCCATTCAGCATTGGAATGACCTGCCAAACGACATAGTTGACATTCTTTCAATTCTTCCGCGTTACCCCGCGCCATTCAGCATTGGGATGACCTGCCAAACGACGTAGTTGACATTCTTTCGATTCTTCCGCGTTACCCCGTGCCATTCAGCATTGGGATGACCTCCCAAACGACTTAGTTGACATTCTTTCAATTCTTCCGCGTTACCCCGCGCCATTCAGCATTGGAATGACCTGCCAAACGACATAGTTGACATTCTTTCAATTCTTCCGCGTTACCCCGCGCCATTCAGCATTGGGATGACCTGCCAAACGACATAGTTGACATTCTTTCAATTCTTCCGCGTTACCCCGCGCCATTCAGCATTGGGATGACCTGCCAAACGACATAGTTGACATTCTTTCAATTCATCCGCGTTACCCCGCGCCATTCAGCATTGGAATGACCTGCCAAACGACATAGTTGACATTCTTTCAATTCTTCCGCGTTACCCCGCGCCATTCAGCATTGGGATGGCCTGCCAAACGACATAGTTGACATTCCTTCAATTCTTCCGCGTTACCCCGCGCCATTCAGCATTGGAATGACCAGCCAAACGACATAGTTGACATTCTTTCAATTCTTCCGCGTTACCCCGCGCCATTCAGCATTGGAATGACCTGCCAAACGGCATAGTTGACATTCTTTCAATTCTTCCGCGTTACCCCGCGCCATTCAGCATTGGGATGACCTGCCAAACGACATAGTTGACATTCTTTCAATTCTTCCGCGTTACCCCGCGCCATTCAGCATTGGAATGACCTGCCAAACGACATAGTTGACATTCCTTCAATTCTTCCGCGTTACCCCGCGCCATTCAGCATTGGGATGACCTGCCAAACGACATAGTTGACCTTCTTTCAATTCTTCCGCGTTACCCCGTGCCATACAGCATTGGAATGACCTGCCAAACGACATAGTTGACATTCTTTCAATTCTTCCGCGTTACCCCGTGCCATTCAGCATTGGGATGACCTGCCAAACGACATAGTTGACATTCTTTCAATTCTTCCGCGTTACCCCGCGCCATTCAGCATTGGAATGACCTGCCAAACGACATAGTTGACATTCTCTCCATTCTTCCGCGTTACCCCGCGCCATTCAGCATAGGAATGACCTGCCAAACGACATAGTTGACATTCTTTCAATTCTTCCGCGTTACCCCGCGCCATTCAGCATTGGAATGACCTGCCAAACGACATAGTTGACATTCTTTCAATTCTTCCGCGTTACCCCGCGCCATTCAGCATTGGGATGACCTGCCAAACGACGTAGTTCACATTCTTTCGATTCTTCCGCGTTACCCCGTGCCATTCAGCATTGGGATGACCTGCCAAACGACTTAGTTGACATTCTTTCAATCCTTCCGCGTTACCCCGCACCATTCAGCATTGGAATGACCTGCCAAAAACATAGTTGACATTCTTTCAATTCTTCCGCGTTACCCCGCGCCATTCAGCATTGGGATGGCCTGCCAAACGACGTAATTCACATTCTTTCAATCCTTCCGCGTTACGCCGCGCCATTCAGCATTGGAATGACCTGCCAAACGACATAGTTGACATTCTTTCAATTCTTCCGCGTTACCCCGCGCCATTCAGCATTGGGATGACCTGCCACACGACATAGTTGACATTCTTTCAATTCTTCCGCATTATCCCGCGCCATTCAGCATTGGAATGACCTGCCAAACGACATAGTTGACATTCTTTCAATTCTTCCGCGTTACCCCGTGCCATTCAGCATTGGGATGACCTGCCAAACGACATAGTTGACATTCTTTCAATTCTTCCGCGTTACCCCGCGCCATTCAGCATTGGAATGACCTGCCAAACGACATAGTTGACATTCTTTCCATTCTTCCGCGTTACCCCGCGCCATTCAGCATAGGAATGACCTGCCAAACGACATAGTTGACCTTCTTTCAATTCTTCCGCGTTACCCCGTGCCATTCAGCATTGGAATGACCTGCCAAACGACATAGTTGACATTCTTTCAATTCTTCCGCGTTACCCCGTGCCATTCAGCATTGGGATGACCTGCCAAACGACATAGTTGACATTCTTTCAATTCTTCCGCGTTACCCCGCGCCATTCAGCATTGGAATGACCTGCCAAACGACATAGTTGACATTCTTTCCATTCTTCCGCGTTACCCCGCGCCATTCAGCATAGGAATGACCTGCCAAACGACATAGTTGACATTCTTTCAATTCTTGCGCGTTACCCCCTGCCATTCAGCATTGGGATGGCGTGCCAAACGACACAGCTGACATTCTTTCCATTCTTCCGCGTTACCCCATGCCATTCAGCATTGGGATGGCCTGCCAAACGACATAGTTGACATTCTTTCAATTCTTCCGTGTTACCCCGCGCCATTCAGCATTGGAATGACCTGCCAAATGACATAGTTGACATTCTTTCAATTCTTCCGCGTTACCCCGTGCCATTCAGCATTGGGATGGCCTGCCAAACGACATAGTTGACATTCTTTCGATTCTTCCGCGTTACCCCGTGCCATTCAGCATTGGAATGACCTGCCAAACGACATAGTTGACATTCTTTCAATTCTTCCGCGTTACCCCGTGCCAATCAACATTGGAATGACCTGCCAAACGACATAGTTGACATTCTTTCAATTCTTCCGCGTTGCCCCGCGCAGTTCAGTATTGGAATGACCTGCCAAACGACATAGTTGACATTCTTTCAATTCTTCCGCGTTACCCCGCGCCATTCAGCATTGGAATGACCTGCCAAACGACATAGTTGACATTCTTTCAATTCTTCCGCGTTACCCCGCGCCATTCAGCATTGGGATGACCTGCCAAACGACGTAGTTGACATTCTTTCGATTCTTCCGCGTTACCCCGTGCCATTCAGCATTGGGATGACCTCCCAAACGACTTAGTTGACATTCTTTCAATTCTTCCGCGTTACCCCGCGCCATTCAGCATTGGAATGACCTGCCAAACGACATAGTTGACATTCTTTCAATTCTTCCGCGTTACCCCGCGCCATTCAGCATTGGGATGACCTGCCAAACGACATAGTTGACATTCTTTCAATTCTTCCGCGTTACCCCGCGCCATTCAGCATTGGGATGACCTGCCAAACGACATAGTTGACATTCTTTCAATTCATCCGCGTTACCCCGCGCCATTCAGCATTGGAATGACCTGCCAAACGACATAGTTGACATTCTTTCAATTCTTCCGCGTTACCCCGCGCCATTCAGCATTGGGATGGCCTGCCAAACGACATAGTTGACATTCCTTCAATTCTTCCGCGTTACCCCGCGCCATTCAGCATTGGAATGACCAGCCAAACGACATAGTTGACATTCTTTCAATTCTTCCGCGTTACCCCGCGCCATTCAGCATTGGAATGACCTGCCAAACGGCATAGTTGACATTCTTTCAATTCTTCCGCGTTACCCCGCGCCATTCAGCATTGGGATGACCTGCCAAACGACATAGTTGACATTCTTTCAATTCTTCCGCGTTACCCCGCGCCATTCAGCATTGGAATGACCTGCCAAACGACATAGTTGACATTCCTTCAATTCTTCCGCGTTACCCCGCGCCATTCAGCATTGGGATGACCTGCCAAACGACATAGTTGACCTTCTTTCAATTCTTCCGCGTTACCCCGTGCCATACAGCATTGGAATGACCTGCCAAACGACATAGTTGACATTCTTTCAATTCTTCCGCGTTACCCCGTGCCATTCAGCATTGGGATGACCTGCCAAACGACATAGTTGACATTCTTTCAATTCTTCCGCGTTACCCCGCGCCATTCAGCATTGGAATGACCTGCCAAACGACATAGTTGACATTCTCTCCATTCTTCCGCGTTACCCCGCGCCATTCAGCATAGGAATGACCTGCCAAACGACATAGTTGACATTCTTTCAATTCTTCCGCGTTACCCCGCGCCATTCAGCATTGGAATGACCTGCCAAACGACATAGTTGACATTCTTTCAATTCTTCCGCGTTACCCCGCGCCATTCAGCATTGGGATGACCTGCCAAACGACGTAGTTCACATTCTTTCGATTCTTCCGCGTTACCCCGTGCCATTCAGCATTGGGATGACCTGCCAAACGACTTAGTTGACATTCTTTCAATCCTTCCGCGTTACCCCGCACCATTCAGCATTGGAATGACCTGCCAAAAACATAGTTGACATTCTTTCAATTCTTCCGCGTTACCCCGCGCCATTCAGCATTGGGATGGCCTGCCAAACGACGTAATTCACATTCTTTCAATCCTTCCGCGTTACGCCGCGCCATTCAGCATTGGAATGACCTGCCAAACGACATAGTTGACATTCTTTCAATTCTTCCGCGTTACCCCGCGCCATTCAGCATTGGGATGACCTGCCACACGACATAGTTGACATTCTTTCAATTCTTCCGCATTATCCCGCGCCATTCAGCATTGGAATGACCTGCCAAACGACATAGTTGACATTATTTCAATTCTTCCGCGTTACCCCGCGCCATTCAGCATTGGAATGACCTGCCAAACGACATAGTTTACATTCTTTCAATTCTTCCGCGTTACCCCGTGCCATTCAGCATTGGGATGACCTGCCAAACGACATAGTTGACATTCTTTCAATTCTTCCGCGTTACCCCGCGCCATTCAGCATTGGAATGACCTGCGAAACGACATAGTTGACATTCTTTCAAATCTTACACGTTACCCCGCGCCATTCAGCATTGGGATGACCTGCCAAACGACATAGTTGACATTCTTTCAATTCTAACGCGTTACCCCGCGCCATTCAGCATTGGAATGACATGCCAAACGACATAGTTGACATTCTCTCAATTCTTCCGCATTACTCCGCGCCATTCAGCATTGGAATGACCTGCCAAACGACATAGTTGACATTCTTTCAATTCTTCCGCGTTACCCCGCGCCATTCAGCATTGGGATGACCTGCCAAACGACATAGTTGACATTATTTCAATTCTTCCGCGTTACCCCGCGCCATTCAGCATTGGAATGACCTGCCAAACGACATAGTTGACATTCTTTCAATTCTTCCGCGTTACCCCGTGCCATTCAGCATTGGGATGACCTGCCAAACGACATAGTTGACATTCTTTCAATTCTTCCGCGTTACCCCGCGCCATTCAGCATTGGAATGACCTGCCAAACGGCATAGTTGACATTCTTTCAATTCTTCCGCGTTACCCCGCACCATTCAGCATTGGGATGGCCTGCCAAACGACATAGTTGACATTCTTTCAATTCTTCCGCGTTACCCCATGCCATTCAGCATTGGAATGACCTGCCAAACGACATAGTTGACATTCTTTCAATTCTTCCGCATTACCCCGTGCCATTCAGCATTGGAATGACCTCCCAAACGACATAGTTGACATTCTTTCAATTCTTCCGCGTTACCCCGCGCCATTCAGCATTGGGATGACCTGCCAAACGACATAGTTGACCTTCTTTCAATTCTTCCGCGTTACCCCGTGCCATTCAGCATTGGAATGACCTGCCAAACGACATAGTTGACATTCTTTCAATTCTTCCGCGTTACCCCGTGCCATTCAGCATTGGGATGACCTGCCAAACGACATAGTTGACATTCTTTCAATTCTTCCGCGTTACCCCGCGCCATTCAGCATTGGGATGACCTGCCAAACGACATAGTTGACATTCTTTCAATTCTTCCGCGTTACCCCGCGCCATTCAGCATTGGGATGACCTGCCAAACGACATAGTTGACATTCTTTCAATTCATCCGCGTTACCCCGCGCCATTCAGCATTGGAATGACCTGCCAAACGACATAGTTGACATTCTTTCAATTCTTCCGCGTTACCCCGCGCCATTCAGCATTGGGATGGCCTGCCAAACGACATAGTTGACATTCCTTCAATTCTGCCGCGTTACCCCGCGCCATTCAGCATTGGAATGACCAGCCAAACGACATAGTTGACATTCTTTCAATTCTTCCGCGTTACCCCGCGCCATTCAGCATTGGAATGACCTGCCAAACGGCATAGTTGACATTCTTTCAATTCTTCCGCGTTACCCCGCGCCATTCAGCATTGGGATGACCTGCCAAACGACATAGTTGACATTCTTTCAATTCTTCCGCGTTACCCCGCGCCATTCAGCATTGGAATGACCTGCCAAACGACATAGTTGACATTCCTTCAATTCTTCCGCGTTACCCCGCGCCATTCAGCATTGGGATGACCTGCCAAACGACATAGTTGACCTTCTTTCAATTCTTCCGCGTTACCCCGTGCCATTCAGCATTGGAATGACCTGCCAAACGACATAGTTGACATTCTTTCAATTCTTCCGCGTTACCCCGTGCCATTCAGCATTGGGATGACCTGCCAAACGACATAGTTGACATTCTTTCAATTCTTCCGCGTTACCCCGCGCCATTCAGCATTGGAATGACCTGCCAAACGACATAGTTGACATTCTTTCCATTCTTCCGCGTTACCCCGCGCCATTCAGCATAGGAATGACCTGCCAAACGACATAGTTGACATTCTTTCAATTCTTCCGCGTTACCCCGCGCCATTCAGCATTGGAATGACCTGCCAAACGACATAGTTGACATTCTTTCAATTCTTCCGCGTTACCCCGCGCCATTCAGCATTGGGATGACCTGCCAAACGACGTAGTTGACATTCTTTCGATTCTTCCGCGTTACCCCGTGCCATTCAGCATTGGGATGACCTGCCAAACGACTTAGTTGACATTCTTTCAATCCTTCCGCGTTGCCCCGCACCATTCAGCATTGGAATGACCTGCCAAAAACATAGTTGACATTCTTTCAATTCTTCCGCGTTACCCCGCGCCATTCAGCATTGGGATGGCCTGCCAAACGACGTAATTCACATTCTTTCAATCCTTCCGCGTTACGCCGCGCCATTCAGCATTGGAATGACCTGCCAAACGACATAGTTGACATTCTTTCAATTCTTCCGCGTTACCCCGCGCCATTCAGCATTGGGATGACCTGCCACACGACATAGTTGACATTCTTTCAATTCTTCCGCGTTATCCCGCGCCATTCAGCATTGGAATGACCTGCCAAACGACATAGTTGACATTATTTCAATTCTTCCGCGTTACCCCGCGCCATTCAGCATTGGAATGACCTGCCAAACGACATAGTTTACATTCTTTCAATTCTTCCGCGTTACCCCGTGCCATTCAGCATTGGGATGACCTGCCAAACGACATAGTTGACATTCTTTCAATTCTTCCGCGTTACCCCGCGCCATTCAGCATTGGAATGACCTGCGAAACGACATAGTTGACATTCTTTCAAATCTTACACGTTACCCCGCGCCATTCAGCATTGGGATGACCTGCCAAACGACATAGTTGACATTCTTTCAATTCTAACGCGTTACCCCGCGCCATTCAGCATTGGAATGACCTGCCAAACGACATAGTTGACATTCTCTCAATTCTTCCGCATTACTCCGCGCCATTCAGCATTGGAATGACCTGCCAAACGACATAGTTGACATTCTTTCAATTCTTCCGCGTTACCCCGCGCCATTCAGCATTGGGATGACCTGCCAAACGACATAGTTGACATTATTTCAATTCTTCCGCGTTACCCCGCGCCATTCAGCATTGGAATGACCTGCCAAACGACATAGTTGACATTCTTTCAATTCTTCCGCGTTACCCCGTGCCATTCAGCATTGGGATGACCTGCCAAACGACATAGTTGACATTCTTTCAATTCTTCCGCGTTACCCCGCGCCATTCAGCATTAGAATGACCTGCCAAACGGCATAGTTGACATTCTTTCAATTCTTCCGCGTTACCCCGCACCATTCAGCATTGGGATGGCCTGCCAAACGACATAGTTGACATTCTTTCAATTCTTCCGCGTTACCCCATGCCATTCAGCATTGGAATGACCTGCCAAACGACATAGTTGACATTCTTTCAATTCTTCCGCATTACCCCGTGCCATTCAGCATTGGAATGACCTCCCAAACGACATAGTTGACATTCTTTCAATTCTTCCGCGTTACCCCGCGCCATTCAGCATTGGGATGACCTGCCAAACGACATAGTTGACCTTCTTTCAATTCTTCCGCTTTACCCCGTGCCATTCAGCATTGGAATGACCTGCCAAACGACATAGTTGACATTCTTTCAATTCTTCCGCGTTACCCCGTGCCATTCAGCATTGGGATGACCTGCCAAACGACATAGTTGACATTCTTTCAATTCTTCCGCGTTACCCCGCGCCATTCAGCATTGGAATGACCTGCCAAACGACATAGTTGACATTCTTTCAATTCTTCCGCGTTACCCCGCGCCATTCAGCATTGGAATGACCTGCCAAACGACAGAGTTGACATTCTTTCAATTCTTCCGCGTTACCCCGCGCCATTCAGCATTGGGATGACCTGCCAAACGACGTAGTTGACATTCTTTCGATTCTTCCGCGTTACCCCGTGCCATTCAGCATTGGGATGACCTGCCAAACGACTTAGTTGACATTCTTTCAATCCTTCCGCGTTACCCCGCACCATTCAGCATTGGAATGACCAGCCAAACAACATAGTTGACATTCTTTCAATTCTTCCGCGTTACCCCGCGCCATTCAGCATTGGGATGGCCTGCCAAACGACGTAATTCACATTCTTTCAATCCTTCCGCGTTACCCCGCGCCATTCAGCATTGGAATGACCTGCCAAACGACATAGTTGACATTCTTTCAATTCTTCCGCGTTACCCCGCGCCATTCAGCATTGGGATGACCTGCCAAACGACATAGTTGACATTCTTTCAATTCTTCCGCGTTACACCCGCGCCATTCAGCATTGGAATGACCTGCCAAACGACATAGTTGACATAATTTCAATTCTTCCGCGTTACCCCGCGCCATTCAGCATTGGAATGACCTGCCAAACGACATAGTTGACATTCTTTCAATTCTTCCGCGTTACCCCGCGCCATTCAGCATTGGGATGACCTGCCAAACGACATAGTTGACATTCTTTCAATTCTTCCGCGTTATCCCGCGCCATTCAGCATTGGAATGACCTGCCAAACGACATAGTTGACATTATTTCAATTCTTCCGCGTTACCCCGCGCCATTCAGCATTGGAATGACCTGCCAAACGACATAGTTGACATTCTTTCAATTCTTCCGCGTTACCCCGCGCCATTCAGCATTGGAATGACCTGCCAAACGACATAGTTGACATTCTCTCAATTCTTCCGCATTACCCCGCGCCATTCAGCATTGGAATGACCTGCCAAACGACATAGTTGACATTCTTTCAATTCTTCCGCGTTACCCCGCGCCATTCAGCATTGGGATGACCTGCCAAACGACATAGTTGACATTATTTCAATTCTTCCGCGTTACCCCGCGCCATTCAGCATTGGAATGACCTGCCAAACGACATAGTTGACATTCTTTCAATTCTTCCGCGTTACCCCGTGCCATTCAGCATTGGGATGACCTGCCAAACGACATAGTTGACATTCTTTCAATTCTTCCGCGTTACCCCGCGCCATTCAGCATTGGAATGACCTGCCAAACGGCATAGTTGACATTCTTTCAATTCTTCCGCGTTACCCCGCACCATTCAGCATTGGGATGGCCTGCCAAACGACATAGTTGACATTCTTTCAATTCTTCCGCGTTACCCCATGCCATTCAGCATTGGAATGACCTGCCAAACGAC
Organism: Dermacentor albipictus; assembly: GCF_038994185.2. Lineage (NCBI taxonomy): Eukaryota > Metazoa > Arthropoda > Arachnida > Ixodida > Ixodidae > Dermacentor > Dermacentor albipictus. Next base: position 11,400,433 of record NC_091825.1, on the reverse strand, counting down.
ATAGTTGACATTCTTTCAATTCTTCCGCATTACCCCGTGCCATTCAGCATTGGAATGACCTCCCAAACGACATAGTTGACATTCTTTCAATTCTTCCGCGTTACCCCGCGCCATTCAGCATTGGGATGACCTGCCAAACGACATAGTTGACCTTCTTTCAATTCTTCCGCGTTACCCCGTGCCATTCAGCATTGGAATGACCTGCCAAACGACATAGTTGACATTCTTTCAATTCTTCCGCGTTACCCCGTGCCATTCAGCATTGGGATGACCTGCCAAACGACATAGTTGACATTCTTTCAATTCTTCCGCGTTACCCCGCGCCATTCAGCATTGGAATGACCTGCCAAACGACATAGTTGACATTCTTTCCAATCTTCCGCGTTACCCCGCGCCATTCAGCATAGGAATGACCTGCCAAACGACATAGTTGACATTCTTTCAATTCTTCCGCGTTACCCCGCGCCATTCAGCATTGGAATGACCTGCCAAACGACAGAGTTGACATTCTTTCAATTCTTCCGCGTTACCCCGCGCCATTCAGCATTGGGATGACATGCCAAACGACGTAGTTGACATTCTTTCGATTCTTCCGCGTTACCCCGTGCCATTCAGCATTGGGATGACCTGCCAAACGACTTAGTTGACATTCTTTCAATCCTTCCGCGTTACCCCGCACCATTCAGCATTGGAATGACCAGCCAAACAACATAGTTGACATTCTTTCAATTCTTCCGCGTTACCCCGCGCCATTCAGCATTGGGATGGCCTGCCAAACGACGTAATTCACATTCTTTCAATCCTTCCACGTTACCCCGCGCCATTCAGCATTGGAATGACCTGCCAAACGACATAGTTGACATTTTTTCAATTCTTCCGCGTTACCCCGCGCCATTCAGCATTGGGATGACCTGCCAAACGACATAGTTGACATTCTTTCAATTCTTCCGCGTTACCCCGCGCCATTCAGCATTGGAATGACCTGCCAAACGACATAGTTGACATTATTTCAATTCTTCCGCGTTACCCCGCGCCATTCAGCATTGGAATGACCTGCCAAACGACATAGTTGACATTCTTTCAATTCTTCCGCGTTACCCCGTGCCATTCAGCATTGGGATGACCTGCCAAACGACATAGTTGACATTCTTTCAATTCTTCCGCGTTACCCCGCGCCATTCAGCATTGGAATGACCTGCGAAACGACGTAGTTGACATTCTTTCAAATCTTCCACGTTACCCCGCGCCATTCAGCATTGGGATGACCTGCCAAACGACATCGTTGACATTCTTTCAATTCTTCCGCGTTACTCCGCGCCATTCAGCATTGGAATGACCTGCCAAACGACATAGTTGACATTCTTTCAATTCTTCCGCATTACCCCGCGCCATTCAGCATTGGAATGACCTGCCAAACGACATAGTTGACATTCTTTCAATTCTTCCGCGTTACCCCGCGCCATTCAGCATTGGGATGACCTGCCAAACGACATAGTTGACATTCTTTCAATTCTTCCGCGTTACCCCGCGCCATTCAGCATTGGAATGACCTGCCAAACGACATAGTTGACATTATTTCAATTCTTCCGCGTTACCCCGCGCCATTCAGCATTGAAATGACCTGCCAAACGACATAGTTGACATTCTTTCAATTCTTCCGCGTTACCCCGTGCCATTCAGCATTGGGATGACCTGCCAAACGACATAGTTGACATTCTTTCAATTCTTCCGCGTTACCCCGCGCCATTCAGCATTGGAATGACCTGCCAAACGGCATAGTTGACATTCTTTCAATTCTTCCGCGTTACCCCGCACCATTCAGCATTGGGATGGCCTGCCAAACGACATAGTTGACATTTTTTCAATTCTTCCGCGTTACCCCGCACCATTCAGCATTGGAATGACCAGCCAAACGACATAGTTGACATTCTTTCAATTCTTCCGCGTTACCCCGTGCCATTCAGCATTGGAATGACCAGCCAAACGACATAGTTGACATTCTTTCAATTCTTCCGCGTTACCCCGCGCCATTCAGCATTGGAATGACCTGCCAAACGACAAAGTTGACATTCTTTCAATTCTTCCGCGTTACCCCGTGCCATTCAGCATTCGGATGACCTGCGAAATGACATAGTTGACCTTCTTTCAATTCTTCCGCGTTACCCCGCGCCATTCAGCATTGGAATGACCTGCCAAACGACATAGTTGACATTCTTTCAATTCTTCCGCGTTACCCCGCGCCATTCAGCATTGGGATGACCTGCCAAACGACATAGTTGACATTCTTTCAATTCTTCCGCGTTACCCCGTGCCATTCAGCATTGGGATGACCTGCCAAACGACATAGTTGACATTCTTTCAATTCTTCCGCGTTACCCCGCGCCATTCAGCATTGGAATGACCTGCCAAACGGCATAGTTGACATTCTTTCAATTCTTCCGCGTTACCCCGCACCATTCAGCAATGGGATGGCCTGCCAAACGACATAGTTGACATTCTTTCAATTCTTCCGCGTTACCCCATGCCATTCAGCATTGGAATGACCTGCCAAACGACATAGTTGACATTCTTTCAATTCTTCCGCATTACCCCGTGCCATTCAGCATTGGAATGACCTCCCAAACGACATAGTTGACATTCTTTCAATTCTTCCGCGTTACCCCGCGCCATTCAGCATTGGGATGACCTGCCAAACGACATAGTTGACCTTCTTTCAATTCTTCCGCGTTACCCCGTGCCATTCAGCATTGGAATGACCTGCCAAACGACATAGTTGACATTCTTTCAATTCTTCCGCGTTACCCCGTGCCATTCAGCATTGGGATGACCTGCCAAACGACATAGTTGACATTCTTTCAATTCTTCCGCGTTACCCCGCGCCATTCAGCATTGGAATGACCTGCCAAACGACATAGTTGACATTCTTTCCATTCTTCCGCGTTACCCCGCGCCATTCAGCATAGGAATTACCTGCCAAACGACATAGTTGACATTCTTTCAATTCTTCCGCGTTACCCCGCGCCATTCAGCATTGGAATGACCTGCCAAACGACAGAGTTGACATTCTTTCAATTCTTCCGCGTTACCCCGCGCCATTCAGCATTGGGATGACCTGCCAAACGACGTAGTTGACATTCTTTCGATTCTTCCGCGTCACCCCGTGCCATTCAGCATTGGGATGACCTGCCAAACGACTTAGTTGACATTCTTTCAATCCTTCCGCGTTACCCCGCACCATTCATCATTGGAATGAGCAGCCAAACAACATAGTTGACATTCTTTCAATTCTTCCGCGTTACCCCGCGCCATTCAGCATTGGGATGGCCTGCCAAACGACGTAATTCACATTCTTTCAATCCTTCCGCGTTACCCCGCGCCATTCAGCATTGGAATGACCTGCCAAACGACATAGTTGACATTCTTTCAATTCTTCCGCGTTACCCCGCGCCATTCAGCATTGGGATGACCTGCCAAACGACATAGTTGACATTCTTTCAATTCTTCCGCGTTACCCCGCGCCATTCAGCATTGGAATGACCTGCCAAACGACATAGTTGACATTATTTCAATTCTTCCGCGTTACCCCGCGCCATTCAGCATTGGAATGACCTGCCAAACGACATAGTTGACATTCTTTCAATTCTTCCGCGTTACCCCGCGCCATTCAGCATTGGGATGACCTGCCAAACGACATAGTTGACATTCTTTCAATTCTTCCGCGTTACCCCGCGCCATTCAGCATTGGAATGACCTGCCAAACGACATAGTTGACATTATTTCAATTCTTCCGCGTTACCCCGCGCCATTCAGCATTGGAATGACCTGCCAAACGACATAGTTGACATTCTTTCAATTCTTGCGCGTTACCCCGTGCCATTCAGCATTGGGATGACCTGCCAAACGACATAGTTGACATTCTTTCAATTCTTCCGCGTTACCCCCTGCCATTCAGCATTGGGATGGCGTGCCAAACGACATAGTTGACATTCTTTCAATTCTTCCGTGTTACCCCGCGCCATTCAGCATTGGAATGACCTGCCAAATGACATAGTTGACATTCTTTCAATTCTTCCGCGTTACCCCGTGCCATTCAGCATTGGGATGGCCTGCCAAACGACATAGTTGACATTCTTTCAATTCTTCCGCGTTACCCCGTGCCATTCAGCATTGGAATGACCTGCCAAACGACATAGTTGACATTCTTTCAATTCTTCCGCGTTACCCCGTGCCATTCAGCATTGGAATGACCTGCCAAACGACATAGTTGACATTCTTTCAATTCTTCCGCGTTGCTCCGCGCAGTTCAGCATTGGAATGACCTGCCAAACGACATAGTTGACATTCTTTCAATTCTTCCGCGTTACCCCGCGCCATTCAGCATTGGAATGACCTGCCAAACGACATAGTTGACATTCTTTCAATTCTTCCGCGTTACCCCGCGCCATTCAGCATTGGGATGACCTGCCAAACGACGTAGTTGACATTCTTTCGATTCTTCCGCGTTACCCCGTGCCATTCAGCATTGGGATGACCTGCCAAACGACTTAGTTGACATTCTTTCAATTCTTCCGCGTTACCCCGCGCCATTCAGCATTGGAATGACCTGCCAAACGACATAGTTGACATTCTTTCAATTCTTCCGCGTTACCCCGCGCCATTCAGCATTGGGATGACCTGCCAAACGACATAGTTGACATTCTTTCAATTCTTCCGCGTTACCCCGCGCCATCCAGCATTGGGATGACCTGCCAACCCGCCGTGGTTGCTCAGTGGCTATGGTGTTGGGCTGCTGAGCACGAGGTCGCGGGATCGAATCCCGGCCACGGCGGCCGCATTTCGATGGGGGCGAAATGCGAAAACACCCGTGTGCTTAGATTTAGGTGCACGTTAAAGAACCCCAGGTGGTCAAAATTTCCGGAGTCCTCCACTACGGCGTGCCTCATAATCAGAAAGTGGTTTTGGCACGTAAAACCCCAAATATTATTATTATGACCTGCCAAACGACATAGTTGACATTATTTCAATTCTTCCGCGTTACCCCGCGCCATTCAGCATTGGAATGACCTGCCAAACGACATAGTTGACATTCTTTCAATTCTTCCGCGTTACCCCGTGCCATTCAGCATTGGGATGACCTGCCAAACGACATAGTTGACATTCTTTCAATTCTTCCGCGTTACCCCGCGCCATTCAGCATTGGAATGACCTGCGAAACGACATAGTTGACATTCATTCAAATCTTCCACGTTACCCCGCGCCATTCAGCATTGGGATGACCTGCCAAACTACATAGTTGACATTCTTTCAATTCTTCCGCGTTACCCCGCGCCATTCAGCATTGGAATGAGCTGCCAAACGACATAGTTGACATTCTCTCAATTCTTCCGCATTACCCCGCGCCATTCAGCATTGGAATGACCTGCCAAACGACATAGTTGACATTCTTTCAATTCTTCCGCGTTACCCCGCGCCATTCAGCATTGGGATGACCTGCCAAACGACATAGTTGACATTATTTCAATTCTTCCGCGTTACCCCGCGCCATTCAGCATTGGAATGACCTGCCAAACGACATAGTTGACATTCTTTCAATTCTTCCGCGTTACCCCGTGCCATTCAGCATTGGGATGACCTGCCAAACGACATAGTTGACATTCTTTCAATTCTTCCGCGTTACCCCGCGCCATTCAGCATTGGAATGACCTGCCAAACGGCATAGTTGACATTCTTTCAATTCTTCCGCGTTACCCCGCGCCATTCAGCATTGGGATGACCTGCCAAACGACATAGTTGACCTTCTTTCAATTCTTCCGCGTTACCCCGTCCCATTCAGCATTGGAATGACCTGCCAAACGACATAGTTGACATTCTTTCAATTCTTCCGCGTTACCCCGTGCCATTCAGCATTGGGATGACCTGCCAAACGACATAGTTGACATTCTTTCAATTCTTCCGCGTTACCCCGCGCCATTCAGCATTGGAATGACCTGCCAAACGACATAGTTGACATTCTTTCCATTCTTCCGCGTTACCCCGTGCCATTCAGCATTGGGATGACCTGCCAAACGACATAGTTGACATTCTTTCAATTCTTCCGCGTTACCCCCTGCCATTCAGCATTGGGATGGCGTGCCAAACGACATAGTTGACATTCTTTCAATTCTTCCGTGTTACCCCGCGCCATTCAGCATTGGAATGACCTGCCAAATGACATAGTTGACATTCTTTCAATTCTTCCGCGTTACCCCGTGCCATTCAGCATTGGGATGGCCTGCCAAACGACATAGTTGACATTCTTTCAATTCTTCCGCGTTACCCCGTGCCATTCAGCATTGGAATGACCTGCCAAACGACATAGTTGACATTCTTTCAATTCTTCCGCGTTACCCCGTGCCATTCAGCATTGGAATGACCTGCCAAACGACATAGTTGACATTCTTTCAATTCTTCCGCGTTGCCCCGCGCAGTTCAGCATTGGAATGACCTGCCAAACGACATAGTTGACATTCTTTCAATTCTTCCGCGTTACCCCGCGCCATTCAGCATTGGAATGACCTGCCAAACGACATAGTTGACATTCTTTCAATTCTTCCGCGTTACCCCGCGCCATTCAGCATTGGAATGACCTGCCAAACGACATAGTTGACATTCTTTCAATTCTTCCGCGTTACCCCGCGCCATTCAGCATTGGAATGACCAGCCAAACGACATATTTGACATTCTTTCAATTCTTCCGCGTTACCCCGTGCCATTCAGCATTGGGATGACCTGCCAAACGACATAGTTGACATTCTTTCAATTCTTCCGCGTTACCCCGCGCCATTCAGCATTGGAATGACCTGCCAAACGACATACTTGACATTATTTCAATTCTTCCGCGTTACCCCGCGCCATTCAGCATTGGAATGACCTGCCAAACGACATAGTTGACATTCTTTCAATTCTTCCGCGTTACCCCGCGCCATTCAGCATTGGAATGACCTGCCAAACGGCATAGTTGACATTCTTTCAATTCTTCCGCGTTACCCCGCACCATTCAGCATTGGGATGGCCTGCCAAACGACATAGTTGACATTCTTTTAATTCTTCCGCGTTACCCCGCGCCATTCAGCATTGGAATGACCAGCCAAACGACATATTTGACATTCTTTCAATTCTTCCGCGTTACCCCGCGCCATTCAGCATTGTAATGACCTGCCAAACGACATAGTTGACATTCTTTCAATTCTTCCGCGTTACCCCGCGCCATTCAGCATTGGGATGACCTGCCAAACGACATAGTTGACCTTCTTTCAATTCTTCCGCGTTACCCCGTGCCATTCAGCATTGGAATGACCTGCCAAACGACATAGTTGACATTCTTTCAATTCTTCCGCGTTACCCCGTGCCATTCAGCATTGGGATGACCTGCCAAACGACAAAGTTGACATTCTTTCAATTCTTCCGCATTACCCCGCGCCATTCAGCATTGGAATGACCTGCCAAACGACATAGTTGACATTCTTTCCATTCTTCCGCGTTACCCCGCGCCATTCAGCATAGGAATGACCTGCCAAACGGCATAGTTGACCTTCTTTCAATTCTTCCGCGTTACCCCGTGCCATTCAGCATTGGAATGACCTGCCAAACGACATAGTTGACATTCTTTCAATTCTTCCGCGTTACCCCGTGCCATTCAGCATTGGGATGACCTGCCAAACGACATAGTTGACATTCTTTCAATTCTTCCGCGTTACCCCGCGCCATTCAGCATTGGAATGACCTGCCAAACGATATAGTTGACATTCTTTCCATTCTTCCGCGTTACCCCGCGCCATTCAGCATAGGAATGACCTGCCAAACGACATAGTTGATATTCTTTCAATTCTTGCGCGTTACCCCCTGCCATTCAGCATTGGGATGGCGTGCCAAACGACATAGCTGACATTCTTTCCATTCTTCCGCGTTACCCCATGCCATTCAGCATTGGGATGGCCTGCCAAACGACATAGTTGACATTCTTTCAATTCTTCCGTGTTACCCCGCGCCATTCAGCATTGGAATGACCTGCCAAATGACATAGTTGACATTCTTTCAATTCTTCCGCGTTACCCCGTGCCATTCAGCATTGGGATGGCCTGCCAAACGACATAGTTGACATTCTTTCAATTCTTCCGCGTTACCCCGTGCCATTCAGCATTGGAATGACCTGCCAAACGACATAGTTGACATTCTTTCAATTCTTCCGCGTTACCCCGCGCCATTCAGCATTGGAATGACCTGCCAAACGGCATAGTTGACATTCTTTCAATTCTTCCGCGTTACCCCGCACCATTCAGCATTGGGATGGCCTGCCAAACGACATAGTTGACATTCTTTTAATTCTTCCGCGTTACCCCGCGCCATTCAGCATTGGAATGACCAGCCAAACGACATATTTGACATTCTTTCAATTCTTCCGCGTTACCCCGCGCCATTCAGCATTGTAATGACCTGCCAAACGACATAGTTGACATTCTTTCAATTCTTCCGCGTTACCCCGCGCCGTTCAGCATTGGGATGACCTGCCAAACGACATAGTTGACCTTCTTTCAATTCTTCCGCGTTACCCCGTGCCATTCAGCATTGGAATGACCTGCAAAACGACATAGTTGACATTCTTTCAATTCTTCCGCGTTACCCCGTGCCATTCAGCATTGGGATGACCTGCCAAACGACATAGTTGACATTCTTTCAATTCTTCCGCGTTACCCCGCGCCATTCAGCATTGGAATGACCTGCCAAACGACATAGTTGACATTCTTTCCATTCTTCCGCGTTACCCCGCGCCATTCAGCATAGGAATGACCTGCCAAACGACATAGTTGACCTTCTTTCAATTCTTCCGCGTTACCCCGTGCCATTCAGCATTGGAATGACCTGCCAAACGACATAGTTGACATTCTTTCAATTCTTCCGCGTTACCCCGTGCCATTCAGCATTGGGATGACCTGCCAAACGACATAGTTGACATTCTTTCAATTCTTCCGCGTTACCCCGCGCCATTCAGCATTGGAATGACCTGCCAAACGACATAGTTGACATTCTTTCCATTCTTCCGCGTTACCCCGCGCCATTCAGCATAGGAATGACCTGCCAAACGACATAGTTGACATTCTTTCAATTCTTGCGCGTTACCCCCTGCCATTCAGCATTGGGATGGCGTGCCAAACGACATAGCTGACATTCTTTCCATTCTTCCGCGTTACCCCATGCCATTCAGCATTGGGATGGCCTGCCAAACGACATAGTTGACATTCTTTCAATTCTTCCGTGTTACCCCGCGCCATTCAGCATTGGAATGACCTGCCAAATGACATAGTTGACATTCTTTCAATTCTTCCGCGTTACGCCGTGCCATTCAGCATTGGGATGGCCTGCCAAACGACATAGTTGACATTCTTTCAATTCTTCCGCGTTACCCCGTGCCATTCAGCATTGGAATGACCTGCCAAACGACATAGTTGACATTCTTTCAATTCTTCCGCGTTATCCCGTGCCAATCAGCATTGGAATGACCTGCCAAACGACATAGTTGACATTCTTTCAATTCTTCCGCGTTGCCCCGCGCAGTTCAGCATTGGAATGACCTGCCAAACGACATAGTTGACATTCTTTCAATTCTTCCGCGTTACCCCGCGCCATTCAGCATTGGAATGACCTGCCAAACGACATAGTTGACATTCTTTCAATTCTTCCGCGTTACCCCGCGCCATTCAGCATTGGGATGACCTGCCAAACGACGTAGTTGACATTCTTTCGATTCTTCCGCGTTACCCCGTGCCATTCAGCATTGGGATGACCTGCCAAACGACTTAGTTGACATTCTTTCAATTCTTCCGCGTTACCCCGCGCCATTCAGCATTGGAATGACCTGCCAAACGACATAGTTGACATTCTTTCAATTCTTCCGCGTTACCCCGCGCCATTCAGCATTGGGATGACCTGCCAAACGACATAGTTGACATTCTTTCAATTCTTCCGCGTTACCCCGCGCCATCCAGCATTGGGATGACCTGCCAAACGACATGGTTGACATTCTTTCAATTCATCCGCGTTACCCCGCGCCATTCAGCATTGGAATGACCTGCCAAACGACATAGTTGACATTCTTTCAATTCTTCCGCGTTACCCCGCGCCATTCAGCATTGGAATGACCAGCCAAACGACATAGTTGACATTCTTTCAATTCTTCCGCGTTACCCCGCGCCATTCAGCATTGGAATGACCTGCCAAACGGCATAGTTGACATTCTTTCAATTCTTCCGCGTTACCCCGCACCATTCAGCATTGGGATGGCCTGCCAAACGACATAGTTGACATTCTTTTAATTCTTCCGCGTTACCCCGCGCCATTCAGCATTGGAATGACCAGCCAAACGACATATTTGACATTCTTTCAATTCTTCCGCGTTACCCCGTGCCATGCAGCATTGGGATGACCTGCCAAACGACATAGTTGACATTCTTTCAATTCTTCCGCGTTACCCCGCGCCATTCAGCATTGGAATGACCTGCCAAACGACATACTTGACATTATTTCAATTCTTCCGCGTTACCCCGCGCCATTCAGCATTGGAATGACCTGCCAAACGACATAGTTGACATTCTTTCAATTCTTCCGCGTTACCCCGCGCCATTCAGCATTGGAATGACCTGCCAAACGGCATAGATGACATTCTTTCAATTCTTCCGCGTTACCCCGCACCATTCAGCATTGGGATGGCCTGCCAAACGACATAGTTGACATTCTTTTAATTCTTCCGCGTTACCCCGCGCCATTCAGCATTGGAATGACCAGCCAAACGACATATTTGACATTCTTTCAATTCTTCCGCGTTACCCCGCGCCATTCAGCATTGTAATGACCTGCCAAACGACATAGTTGACATTCTTTCAATTCTTCCGCGTTACCCCGCGCCATTCAGCATTGGGATGACCTGCCAAACGACATAGTTGACCTTCTTTCAATTCTTCCGCGTTACCCCGTGCCATTCAGCATTGGAATGACCTGCCAAACGACATAGTTGACATTCTTTCAATTCTTCCGCGTTACCCCGTGCCATTCAGCATTGGGATGACCTGCCAAACGACATAGTTGACATTCTTTCAATTCTTCCGCGTTACCCCGCGCCATTCAGCATTGGAATGACCTGCCAAACGACATAGTTGACATTCTTTCCATTCTTCCGCGTTACCCCGCGCCATTCAGCATAGGAATGACCTGCCAAACGACATAGTTGACCTTCTTTCAATTCTTCCGCGTTACCCCGTGCCATTCAGCATTGGAATGACCTGCCAAACGACATAGTTGACATTCTTTCAATTCTTCCGCGTTACCCCGTGCCATTCAGCATTGGGATGACCTGCCAAACGACATAGTTGACATTCTTTCAATTCTTCCGCGTTACCCCGCGCCATTCAGCATTGGAATGACCTGCCAAACGACATAGTTGACATTCTTTCCATTCTTCCGCGTTACCCCGCGCCATTCAGCATAGGAATGACCTGCCAAACGACATAGTTGACATTCTTTCAATTCTTGCGCGTTACCCCCTGCCATTCAGCATTGGGATGGCGTGCCAAACGACATAGCTGACATTCTTTCCATTCTTCCGCGTTACCCCATGCCATTCAGCATTGGGATGGCCTGCCAAACGACATAGTTGACATTCTTTCAATTCTTCCGTGTTACCCCGCGCCATTCAGCATTGGAATGACCTGCCAAATGACATAGTTGACATTCTTTCAATTCTTCCGCGTTACCCCGTGCCATTCAGCATTGGGATGGCCTGCCAAACGACATAGTTGACATTCTTTCAATTCTTCCGCGTTACCCCGTGCCATTCAGCATTGGAATGACCTGCCAAACGACATAGTTGACATTCTTTCAATTCTTCCGCGTTACCCCATGCCAATCAACATTGGAATGACCTGCCAAACGACATAGTTGACATTCTTTCAATTCTTCCGCGTTGCCCCGCGCAGTTCAGCATTGGAATGACCTGCCAAACGACATAGTTGACATTCTTTCAATTCTTCCGCGTTACCCCGCGCCATTCAGCATTGGAATGACCTGCCAAACGACATAGTTGACATTCTTTCAATTCTTCCGCGTTACCCCGCGCCATTCAGCATTGGGATGACCTGCCAAACGACGTAGTTGACATTCTTTCGATTCTTCCGCGTTACCCCGTGCCATTCAGCATTGGGATGACCTGCCAAACGACTTAGTTGACATTCTTTCAATTCTTCCGCGTTACCCCGCGCCATTCATCATTGGAATGACCTGCCAAACGACATAGTTGACATTCTTTCAATTCTTCCGCGTTACCCCGCGCCATTCAGCATTGGGATGACCTGCCAAACGACATAGTTGACATTCTTTCAATTCTTCCGCGTTACCCCGCGCCATCCAGCATTGGGATGACCTGCCAAACGACATAGTTGACATTCTTTCAATTCATCCGCGTTACCCCGCGCCATTCAGCATTGGAATGACCTGCCAAACGACATAGTTGACATTCTTTCAATTCTTCCGCGTTACCCCGCGCCATTCAGCATTGGGATGGCCTGCCAAACGACATAGTTGACATTCCTTCAATTCTTCCGCGTTACCCCGCGCCATTCAGCATTGGAATGACCAGCCAAACGACATAGTTGACATTCTTTCAATTCTTCCGCGTTACCCCGCGCCATTCAGCATTGGAATGACCTGCCAAACGGCATAGTTGACATTCTTTCAATTCTTCCGCGTTACCCCGCGCCATTCAGCATTGGGATGACCTGCCAAACGACATAGTTGACATTCTTTCAATTCTTCCGCGTTACCCCGCGCCATTCAGCATTGGAATGACCTGCCAAACGACATAGTTGACATTCCTTCAATTCTTCCGCGTTACCCCGCGCCATTCAGCATTGGGATGACCTGCCAAACGACATAGTTGACCTTCTTTCAATTCTTCCGCGTTACCCCGTGCCATTCAGCATTGGAATGACCTGCCAAACGACATAGTTGACATTCTTTCAATTCTTCCGCGTTACCCCGTGCCATTCAGCATTGGGATGACCTGCCAAACGACATAGTTGACATTCTTTCAATTCTTCCGCGTTACCCCGCGCCATTCAGCATTGGAATGACCTGCCAAACGACATAGTTGACATTCTTTCCATTCTTCCGCGTTACCCCGCGCCATTCAGCATAGGAATAACCTGCCAAACGACATAGTTGACATTCTTTCAATTCTTCCGCGTTACCCCGCGCCATTCAGCATTGGAATGACCTGCCAAACGACATAGTTGACATTCTTTCAATTCTTCCGCGTTACCCCGCGCCATTCAGCATTGGGATGACCTGCCAAACGACGTAGTTGACATTCTTTCGATTCTTCCGCGTTACCCCGTGCCATTCAGCATTGGGATGACCTGCCAAACGACTTAGTTGACATTCTTTCAATCCTTCCGCGTTACCCCGCACCATTCATCATTGGAATGACCTGCCAAAAACATAGTTGACATTCTTTCAATTCTTCCGCGTTACCCCGCGCCATTCAGCATTGGGATGGCCTGCCAAACGACGTAATTCACATTCTTTCAATCCTTCCGCGTTACGCCGCGCCATTCAGCATTGGAATGACCTGCCAAACGACATAGTTGACATTCTTTCAATTCTTCCGCGTTACCCCGCGCCATTCAGCATTGGGATGACCTGCCAAACGACATAGTTGACATTCTTTCAATTCTTCCGCGTTATCCCGCGCCATTCAGCATTGGAATGACCTGCCAAACGACATAGTTGACATTATTTCAATTCTTCCGCGTTACCCCGCGCCATTCAGCATTGGAATGACCTGCCAAACGACATAGTTTACATTCTTTCAATTCTTCCGCGTTACCCCGTGCCATTCAGCATTGGGATGACCTGCCAAACGACATAGTTGACATTCTTTCAATTCTTCCGCGTTACCCCGCGCCATTCAGCATTGGAATGACCTGCGAAACGACATAGTTGACATTCTTTCAAATCTTACACGTTACCCCGCGCCATTCAGCATTGGGATGACCTGCCAAACGACATAGTTGACATTCTTTCAATTCTTCCGCGTTACCCCGTGCCATTCAGCATTGGGATGACCTGCCAAACGACATAGTTGACATTCTTTCAATTCTTCCGCGTTACCCCGCGCCATTCAGCATTGGAATGACCTGCCAAACGACATAGTTGACATTCTTTCCATTCTTCCGCGTTACCCCGCGCCATTCAGCATAGGAATGACCTGCCAAACGACATAGTTGACATTCTTTCAATTCTTGCGCGTTACCCCCTGCCATTCAGCATTGGGATGGCGTGCCAAACGACATAGCTGACATTCTTTCCATTCTTCCGCGTTACCCCATGCCATTCAGCATTGGGATGGCCTGCCAAACGACATAGTTGACATTCTTTCAATTCTTCCGTGTTACCCCGCGCCATTCAGCATTGGAATGACCTGCCAAATGACATAGTTGACATTCTTTCAATTCTTCCGCGTTACGCCGTGCCATTCAGCATTGGGATGGCCTGCCAAACGACATAGTTGACATTCTTTCAATTCTTCCGCGTTACCCCGTGCCATTCAGCATTGGAATGACCTGCCAAACGACATAGTTGACATTCTTTCAATTCTTCCGCGTTATCCCGTGCCAATCAGCATTGGAATGACCTGCCAAACGACATAGTTGACATTCTTTCAATTCTTCCGCGTTGCCCCGCGCAGTTCAGCATTGGAATGACCTGCCAAACGACATAGTTGACATTCTTTCAATTCTTCCGCGTTACCCCGCGCCATTCAGCATTGGAATGACCTGCCAAACGACATAGTTGACATTCTTTCAATTCTTCCGCGTTACCCCGCGCCATTCAGCATTGGGATGACCTGCCAAACGACGTAGTTGACATTCTTTCGATTCTTCCGCGTTACCCCGTGCCATTCAGCATTGGGATGACCTGCCAAACGACTTAGTTGACATTCTTTCAATTCTTCCGCGTTACCCCGCGCCATTCAGCATTGGAATGACCTGCCAAACGACATAGTTGACATTCTTTCAATTCTTCCGCGTTACCCCCGCCATTCAGCATTGGGATGACCTGCCAAACGACATAGTTGACATTCTTTCAATTCTTCCGCGTTACCCCGCGCCATCCAGCATTGGGATGACCTGCCAAACGACATGGTTGACATTCTTTCAATTCATCCGCGTTACCCCGCGCCATTCAGCATTGGAATGACCTGCCAAACGACATAGTTGACATTCTTTCAATTCTTCCGCGTTACCCCGCGCCATTCAGCATTGGAATGACCAGCCAAACGACATAGTTGACATTCTTTCAATTCTTCCGCGTTACCCCGCGCCATTCAGCATTGGAATGACCTGCCAAACGGCATAGTTGACATTCTTTCAATTCTTCCGCGTTACCCCGCACCATTCAGCATTGGGATGGCCTGCCAAACGACATAGTTGACATTCTTTTAATTCTTCCGCGTTACCCCGCGCCATTCAGCATTGGAATGACCAGCCAAACGACATATTTGACATTCTTTCAATTCTTCCGCGTTACCCCGTGCCATTCAGCATTGGGATGACCTGCCAAACGACATAGTTGACATTCTTTCAATTCTTCCGCGTTACCCCGCGCCATTCAGCATTGGAATGACCTGCCAAACGACATACTTGACATTATTTCAATTCTTCCGCGTTACCCCGCGCCATTCAGCATTGGAATGACCTGCCAAACGACATAGTTGACATTCTTTCAATTCTTCCGCGTTACCCCGCGCCATTCAGCATTGGAATGACCTGCCAAACGGCATAGATGACATTCTTTCAATTCTTCCGCGTTACCCCGCACCATTCAGCATTGGGATGGCCTGCCAAACGACATAGTTGACATTCTTTTAATTCTTCCGCGTTACCCCGCGCCATTCAGCATTGGAATGACCAGCCAAACGACATATTTGACATTCTTTCAATTCTTCCGCGTTACCCCGCGCCATTCAGCATTGTAATGACCTGCCAAACGACATAGTTGACATTCTTTCAATTCTTCCGCGTTACCCCGCGCCATTCAGCATTGGGATGACCTGCCAAACGACATAGTTGACCTTCTTTCAATTCTTCCGCGTTACCCCGTGCCATTCAGCATTGGAATGACCTGCCAAACGACATAGTTGACATTCTTTCAATTCTTCCGCGTTACCCCGTGCCATTCAGCATTGGGATGACCTGCCAAACGACATAGTTGACATTCTTTCAATTCTTCCGCGTTACCCCGCGCCATTCAGCATTGGAATGACCTGCCAAACGACATAGTTGACATTCTTTCCATTCTTCCGCGTTACCCCGCGCCATTCAGCATAGGAATGACCTGCCAAACGACATAGTTGACCTTCTTTCAATTCTTCCGCGTTACCCCGTGCCATTCAGCATTGGAATGACCTGCCAAACGACATAGTTGACATTCTTTCAATTCTTCCGCGTTACCCCGTGCCATTCAGCATTGGGATGACCTGCCAAACGACATAGTTGACATTCTTTCAATTCTTCCGCGTTACCCCGCGCCATTCAGCATTGGAATGACCTGCCAAACGACATAGTTGACATTCTTTCCATTCTTCCGCGTTACCCCGCGCCATTCAGCATAGGAATGACCTGCCAAACGACATAGTTGACATTCTTTCAATTCTTGCGCGTTACCCCCTGCCATTCAGCATTGGGATGGCGTGCCAAACGACATAGCTGACATTCTTTCCATTCTTCCGCGTTACCCCATGCCATTCAGCATTGGGATGGCCTGCCAAACGACATAGTTGACATTCTTTCAATTCTTCCGTGTTACCCCGCGCCATTCAGCATTGGAATGACCTGCCAAATGACATAGTTGACATTCTTTCAATTCTTCCGCGTTACCCCGTGCCATTCAGCATTGGGATGGCCTGCCAAACGACATAGTTGACATTCTTTCAATTCTTCCGCGTTACCCCGTGCCATTCAGCATTGGAATGACCTGCCAAACGACATAGTTGACATTCTTTCAATTCTTCCGCGTTACCCCATGCCAATCAACATTGGAATGACCTGCCAAACGACATAGTTGACATTCTTTCAATTCTTCCGCGTTGCCCCGCGCAGTTCAGCATTGGAATGACCTGCCAAACGACATAGTTGACATTCTTTCAATTCTTCCGCGTTACCCCGCGCCATTCAGCATTGGAATGACCTGCCAAACGACATAGTTGACATTCTTTCAATTCTTCCGCGTTACCCCGCGCCATTCAGCATTGGGATGACCTGCCAAACGACGTAGTTGACATTCTTTCGATTCTTCCGCGTTACCCCGTGCCATTCAGCATTGGGATGACCTGCCAAACGACTTAGTTGACATTCTTTCAATTCTTCCGCGTTACCCCGCGCCATTCATCATTGGAATGACCTGCCAAACGACATAGTTGACATTCTTTCAATTCTTCCGCGTTACCCCGCGCCATTCAGCATTGGGATGACCTGCCAAACGACATAGTTGACATTCTTTCAATTCTTCCGCGTTACCCCGCGCCATCCAGCATTGGGATGACCTGCCAAACGACATAGTTGACATTCTTTCAATTCATCCGCGTTACCCCGCGCCATTCAGCATTGGAATGACCTGCCAAACGACATAGTTGACATTCTTTCAATTCTTCCGCGTTACCCCGCGCCATTCAGCATTGGGATGGCCTGCCAAACGACATAGTTGACATTCCTTCAATTCTTCCGCGTTACCCCGCGCCATTCAGCATTGGAATGACCAGCCAAACGACATAGTTGACATTCTTTCAATTCTTCCGCGTTACCCCGCGCCATTCAGCATTGGAATGACCTGCCAAACGGCATAGTTGACATTCTTTCAATTCTTCCGCGTTACCCCGCGCCATTCAGCATTGGGATGACCTGCCAAACGACATAGTTGACATTCTTTCAATTCTTCCGCGTTACCCCGCGCCATTCAGCATTGGAATGACCTGCCAAACGACATAGTTGACATTCCTTCAATTCTTCCGCGTTACCCCGCGCCATTCAGCATTGGGATGACCTGCCAAACGACATAGTTGACCTTCTTTCAATTCTTCCGCGTTACCCCGTGCCATTCAGCATTGGAATGACCTGCCAAACGACATAGTTGACATTCTTTCAATTCTTCCGCGTTACCCCGTGCCATTCAGCATTGGGATGACCTGCCAAACGACATAGTTGACATTCTTTCAATTCTTCCGCGTTACCCCGCGCCATTCAGCATTGGAATGACCTGCCAAACGACATAGTTGACATTCTTTCCATTCTTCCGCGTTACCCCGCGCCATTCAGCATAGGAATAACCTGCCAAACGACATAGTTGACATTCTTTCAATTCTTCCGCGTTACCCCGCGCCATTCAGCATTGGAATGACCTGCCAAACGACATAGTTGACATTCTTTCAATTCTTCCGCGTTACCCCGCGCCATTCAGCATTGGGATGACCTGCCAAACGACGTAGTTGACATTCTT
Organism: Dermacentor albipictus; assembly: GCF_038994185.2. Lineage (NCBI taxonomy): Eukaryota > Metazoa > Arthropoda > Arachnida > Ixodida > Ixodidae > Dermacentor > Dermacentor albipictus. Next base: position 11,381,854 of record NC_091825.1, on the reverse strand, counting down.
TCGATTCTTCCGCGTTACCCCGTGCCATTCAGCATTGGGATGACCTGCCAAACGACTTAGTTGACATTCTTTCAATCCTTCCGCGTTACCCCGCACCATTCATCATTGGAATGACCTGCCAAAAACATAGTTGACATTCTTTCAATTCTTCCGCGTTACCCCGCGCCATTCAGCATTGGGATGGCCTGCCAAACGACGTAATTCACATTCTTTCAATCCTTCCGCGTTACGCCGCGCCATTCAGCATTGGAATGACCTGCCAAACGACATAGTTGACATTCTTTCAATTCTTCCGCGTTACCCCGCGCCATTCAGCATTGGGATGACCTGCCAAACGACATAGTTGACATTCTTTCAATTCTTCCGCGTTATCCCGCGCCATTCAGCATTGGAATGACCTGCCAAACGACATAGTTGACATTATTTCAATTCTTCCGCGTTACCCCGCGCCATTCAGCATTGGAATGACCTGCCAAACGACATAGTTTACATTCTTTCAATTCTTCCGCGTTACCCCGTGCCATTCAGCATTGGGATGACCTGCCAAACGACATAGTTGACATTCTTTCAATTCTTCCGCGTTACCCCGCGCCATTCAGCATTGGAATGACCTGCGAAACGACATAGTTGACATTCTTTCAAATCTTACACGTTACCCCGCGCCATTCAGCATTGGGATGACCTGCCAAACGACATAGTTGACATTCTTTCAATTCTAACGCGTTACCCCGCGCCATTCAGCATTGGAATGACCTGCCAAACGACATAGTTGACATTCTCTCAATTCTTCCGCATTACTCCGCGCCATTCAGCATTGGAATGACCTGCCAAACGACATAGTTGACATTCTTTCAATTCTTCCGCGTTACCCCGCGCCATTCAGCATTGGGATGACCTGCCAAACGACATAGTTGACATTATTTCAATTCTTCCGCGTTACCCCGCGCCATTCAGCATTGGAATGACCTGCCAAACGACATAGTTGACATTCTTTCAATTCTTCCGCGTTACCCCGTGCCATTCAGCATTGGGATGACCTGCCAAACGACATAGTTGACATTCTTTCAATTCTTCCGCGTTACCCCGCGCCATTCAGCATTGGAATGACCTGCCAAACGGCATAGTTGACATTCTTTCAATTCTTCCGCGTTACCCCGCACCATTCAGCATTGGGATGGCCTGCCAAACGACATAGTTGACATTCTTTCAATTCTTCCGCGTTACCCCATGCCATTCAGCATTGGAATGACCTGCCAAACGACATAGTTGACATTCTTTCAATTCTTCCGCATTACCCCGTGCCATTCAGCATTGGAATGACCTCCCAAACGACATAGTTGACATTCTTTCAATTCTTCCGCGTTACCCCGCGCCATTCAGCATTGGGATGACCTGCCAAACGACATAGTTGACCTTCTTTCAATTCTTCCGCGTTACCCCGTGCCATTCAGCATTGGAATGACCTGCCAAACGACATAGTTGACATTCTTTCAATTCTTCCGCGTTACCCCGTGCCATTCAGCATTGGGATGACCTGCCAAACGACATAGTTGACATTCTTTCAATTCTTCCGCGTTACCCCGCGCCATTCAGCATTGGAATGACCTGCCAAACGACATAGTTGACATTCTTTCCATTCTTCCGCGTTACCCCGCGCCATTCAGCATAGGAATGACCTGCCAAACGACATAGTTGACATTCTTTCAATTCTTCCGCGTTACCCCGCGCCATTCAGCATTGGAATGACCTGCCAAACGACAGATTTGACATTCTTTCAATTCTTCCGCGTTACCCCGCGCCATTCAGCATTGGGATGACCTGCCAAACGACGTAGTTGACATTCTTTCGATTCTTCCGCGTTACCCCGTGCCATTCAGCATTGGGATGACCTGCCAAACGACTTAGTTGACATTCTTTCAATCCTTCCGCGTTACCCCGCACCATTCAGCATTGGAATGACCAGCCAAACAACATAGTTGACATTCTTTCAATTCTTCCGCGTTACCCCGCGCCATTCAGCATTGGGATGGCCTGCCAAACGACGTAATTCACATTCTTTCAATCCTTCCGCGTTACCCCGCGCCATTCAGCATTGGAATGACCTGCCAAACGACATAGTTGACATTCTTTCAATTCTTCCGCGTTACCCCGCGCCATTCAGCATTGGGATGACCTGCCAAACGACATAGTTGACATTCTTTCAATTCTTCCCCGTTACACCCGCGCCATTCAGCATTGGAATGACCTGCCAAACGACATAGTTGACATTATTTCAATTCTTCCGCGTTACCCCGCGCCATTCAGCATTGGAATGACCTGCCAAACGACATAGTTGACATTCTTTCAATTCTTCCGCGTTACCCCGCGCCATTCAGCATTGGGATGACCTGCCAAACGACATAGTTGACATTCTTTCAATTCTTCCGCGTTATCCCGCGCCATTCAGCATTGGAATGACCTGCCAAACGACATAGTTGACATTATTTCAATTCTTCCGCGTTACCCCGCGCCATTCGGCATTGGAATGACCTGCCAAACGACATAGTTGACATTCTTTCAATTCTTCCGCGTTACCCCGCGCCATTCAGCATTGGAATGACCTGCCAAACGACATAGTTGACATTCTCTCAATTCTTCCGCATTACCCCGCGCCATTCAGCATTGGAATGACCTGCCAAACGACATAGTTGACATTCTTTCAATTCTTCCGCGTTACCCCGCGCCATTCAGCATTGGGATGACCTGCCAAACGACATAGTTGACATTATTTCAATTCTTCCGCGTTACCCCGCGCCATTCAGCATTGGAATGACCTGCCAAACGACATAGTTGACATTCTTTCAATTCTTCCGCGTTACCCCGTGCCATTCAGCATTGGGATGACCTGCCAAACGACATAGTTGACATTCTTTCAATTCTTCCGCGTTACCCCGCGCCATTCAGCATTGGAATGACCTGCCAAACGGCACAGTTGACATTCTTTCAATTCTTCCGCGTTACCCCGCACCATTCAGCATTGGGATGGCCTGCCAAACGACATAGTTGACATTCTTTCAATTCTTCCGCGTTACCCCATGCCATTCAGCATTGGAATGACCTGCCAAACGACATAGTTGACATTCTTTCAATTCTTCCGCATTACCCCGTGCCATTCAGCATTGGAATGACATCCCAAACGACATAGTTGACATTCTTTCAATTCTTCCGCGTTACCCCGCGCCATTCAGCATTGGGATGACCTGCCAAACGACATAGTTGACCTTCTTTCAATTCTTCCGCGTTACCCCGTGCCATTCAGCATTGGAATGACCTGCCAAACGACATAGTTGACATTCTTTCAATTCTTCCGCGTTACCCCGTGCCATTCAGCATTGGGATGACCTGCCAAACGACATAGTTGACATTCTTTCAATTCTTCCGCGTTACCCCGCGCCATTCAGCATTGGAATGACCTGCCAAACGACATAGTTGACATTCTTTCCAATCTTCCGCGTTACCCCGCGCCATTCAGCATAGGAATGACCTGCCAAACGACATAGTTGACATTCTTTCAATTCTTCCGCGTTACCCCGCGCCATTCAGCATTGGAATGACCTGCCAAACGACAGAGTTGACATTCTTTCAATTCTTCCGCGTTACCCCGCGCCATTCAGCATTGGGATGACATGCCAAACGACGTAGTTGACATTCTTTCGATTCTTCCGCGTTACCCCGTGCCATTCAGCATTGGGATGACCTGCCAAACGACTTAGTTGACATTCTTTCAATCCTTCCGCGTTACCCCGCACCATTCAGCATTGGAATGACCAGCCAAACAACATAGTTGACATTCTTTCAATTCTTCCGCGTTACCCCGCGCCATTCAGCATTGGGATGGCCTGCCAAACGACGTAATTCACATTCTTTCAATCCTTCCACGTTACCCCGCGCCATTCAGCATTGGAATGACCTGCCAAACGACATAGTTGACATTCTTTCAATTCTTCCGCGTTACCCCGCGCCATTCAGCATTGGGATGACCTGCCAAACGACATAGTTGACATTCTTTCAATTCTTCCGCGTTACCCCGCGCCATTCAGCATTGGAATGACCTGCCAAACGACATAGTTGACATTATTTCAATTCTTCCGCGTTACCCCGCGCCATTCAGCATTGGAATGACCTGCCAAACGACATAGTTGACATTCTTTCAATTCTTCCGCGTTACCCCGTGCCATTCAGCATTGGGATGACCTGCCAAACGACATAGTTGACATTCTTTCAATTCTTCCGCGTTACCCCGCGCCATTCAGCATTGGAATGACCTGCGAAACGACGTAGTTGACATTCTTTCAAATCTTCCACGTTACCCCGCGCCATTCAGCATTGGGATGACCTGCCAAACGACGTAGTTGACATTCTTTCAATTCTTCCGCGTTACTCCGCGCCATTCAGCATTGGGATGACCTGCCAAACGACATAGTTGACATTCTTTCAATTCTTCCGCATTACCCCGCGCCATTCAGCATTGGAATGACCTGCCAAACGACATAGTTGACATTCTTTCAATTCTTCCGCGTTACCCCGCGCCATTCAGCATTGGGATGACCTGCCAAACGACATAGTTGACATTCTTTCAATTCTTCCGCGTTACCCCGCGCCATTCAGCATTGGAATGACCTGCCAAACGACATAGTTGACATTATTTCAATTCTTCCGCGTTACCCCGCGCCATTCAGCATTGAAATGACCTGCCAAACGACATAGTTGACATTCTTTCAATTCTTCCGCGTTACCCCGTGCCATTCAGCATTGGGATGACCTGCCAAACGACATAGTTGACATTCTTTCAATTCTTCCGCGTTACCCCGCGCCATTCAGCATTGGAATGACCTGCCAAACGGCATAGTTGACATTCTTTCAATTCTTCCGCGTTACCCCGCACCATTCAGCATTGGGATGGCCTGCCAAACGACATAGTTGACATTTTTTTAATTCTTCCGCGTTACCCCGCACCATTCAGCATTGGAATGACCAGCCAAACGACATAGTTGACATTCTTTCAATTCTTCCGCGTTACCCCGTGCCATTCAGCATTGGAATGACCAGCCAAACGACATAGTTGACATTCTTTCAATTCTTCCGCGTTACCCCGCGCCATTCAGCATTGGAATGACCTGCCAAACGACAAAGTTGACATTCTTTCAATTCTTCCGCGTTACCCCGTGCCATTCAGCATTCGGATGACCTGCCAAATGACATAGTTGACCTTCTTTCAATTCTTCCGCGTTACCCCGCGCCATTCAGCATTGGAATGACCTGCCAAACGACATAGTTGACATTCTTTCAATTCTTCCGCGTTACCCCGCGCCATTCAGCATTGGGATGACCTGCCAAACGACATAGTTGACATTCTTTCAATTCTTCCGCGTTACCCCGTGCCATTCAGCATTGGGATGACCTGCCAAACGACATAGTTGACATTCTTTCAATTCTTCCGCGTTACCCCGCGCCATTCAGCATTGGGATGACCTGCCAAACGACATAGTTGACATTCTTTCAATTCTTCCGCGTTACCCCGCGCCATTCAGCATTGGAATGACCTGCCAAACGACATATTTGACATTCTTTCCATTCTTCCGCGTTACCCCGCGCCATTCAGCATAGGAATGACCTGCCAAACGACATAGTTGACATTCTTTCAATTCTTCCGCGTTACCCCGCGCCATTCAGCATTGGAATGACCTGCCAAACGACATAGTTGACATTCTTTCAATTCTTCCGCGTTACCCCGCGCCATTCAGCATTGGGATGACCTGCCAAACGACGTAGTTGACATTCTTTCGATTCTTCCGCGTTACCCCGTGCCATTCAGCATTGGGATGACCTGCCAAACGACTTAGTTGACATTCTTTCAATCCTTCCGCGTTACCCCGCACCATTCAGCATTGGAATGACCTGCCAAAAACATAGTTGACATTCTTTCAATTCTTCCGCGTTACCCCGCGCCATTCAGCATTGGGATGGCCTGCCAAACGACGTAATTCACATTCTTTCAATCCTTCCGCGTTACGCCGCGCCATTCAGCATTGGAATGACCTGCCAAACGACATAGTTGACATTCTTTCAATTCTTCCGCGTTACCCCGCGCCATTCAGCATTGGGATGACCTGCCAAACGACATAGTTGACATTCTTTCAATTCTTCCGCGTTATCCCGCGCCATTCAGCATTGGAATGACCTGCCAAACGACATAGTTGACATTATTTCAATTCTTCCGCGTTACCCCGCGCCATTCAGCATTGGAATGACCTGCCAAACGACATAGTTTACATTCTTTCAATTCTTCCGCGTTACCCCGTGCCATTCAGCATTGGGATGACCTGCCAAACGACATAGTTGACATTCTTTCAATTCTTCCGCGTTACCCCGCGCCATTCAGCATTGGAATGACCTGCGAAACGACATAGTTGACATTCTTTCAAATCTTACACGTTACCCCGCGCCATTCAGCATTGGGATGACCTGCCAAACGACATAGTTGACATTCTTTCAATTCTAACGCGTTACCCCGCGCCATTCAGCATTGGAATGACCTGCCAAACGACATATTGACATTCTCTCAATTCTTCCGCATTACTCCGCGCCATTCAGCATTGGAATGACCTGCCAAACGACATAGTTGACATTCTTTCAATTCTTCCGCGTTACCCCGCGCCATTCAGCATTGGGATGACCTGCCAAACGACATAGTTGACATTATTTCAATTCTTCCGCGTTACCCCGCGCCATTCAGCATTGGAATGACCTGCCAAACGACATAGTTGACATTCTTTCAATTCTTCCGCGTTACCCCGCGCCATTCAGCATTGGAATGACCTGCCAAACGACATAGTTGACACTATTTCAATTCTTCCGCGTTACCCCGCGCCATTCAGCATTGGAATGACCTGCCAAACGACATAGTTGACATTCTTTCAATTCTTCCGCGTTACCCCGTGCCATTCAGCATTGGGATGACCTGCCAAACGACATAGTTGACATTCTTTCAATTCTTCCGCGTTACCCCGCGCCATTCAGCATTGGAATGACCTGCGAAACGACGTAGTTGACATTCTTTCAAATCTTCCACGTTACCCCGCGCCATTCAGCATTGGGATGACCTGCCAAACGACATAGTTGACATTCTTTCAATTCTTCCGCGTTACTCCGCGCCATTCAGCATTGGAATGACCTGCCAAACGACATAGTTGACATTCTTTCAATTCTTCCGCATTACTCCGCGCCATTCAGCATTGGAATGACCTGCCAAACGACATAGTTGACATTCTTTCAATTCTTCCGCGTTACCCCGCGCCATTCAGCATTGGGATGACCTGCCAAACGACATAGTTGACATTCTTTCAATTCTTCCGCGTTACCCCGCGCCATTCAGCATTGGAATGACCTGCCAAACGACATAGTTGACATTATTTCAATTCTTCCGCGTTACCCCGCGCCATTCAGCATTGAAATGACCTGCCAAACGACATAGTTGACATTCTTTCAATTCTTCCGCGTTACCCCGTGCCATTCAGCATTGGGATGACCTGCCAAACGACATAGTTGACATTCTTTCAATTCTTCCGCGTTACCCCGCGCCTTTCAGCATTGGAATGACCTGCCAAACGGCATAGTTGACATTCTTTCAATTCTTCCGCGTTACCCCGCACCATTCAGCATTGGAATGACCAGCCAAACGACATAGTTGACATTCTTTCAATTCTTCCGCGTTACCCCGTGCCATTCAGCATTGGAATGACCAGCCAAACGACATAGTTGACATTCTTTCAATTCTTCCGCGTTACCCCGCGCCATTCAGCATTGGAATGACCTGCCAAACGACAAAGTTGACATTCTTTCAATTCTTCCGCGTTACCCCGTGCCATTCAGCATTCGGATGACCTGCCAAATGACATAGTTGACCTTCTTTCAATTCTTCCGCGTTACCCCGCGCCATTCAGCATTGGAATGACCTGCCAAACGACATAGTTGACATTCTTTCAATTCTTCCGCATTACCCCACGCCATTCAGCATTGGAATGACCTGCCAAACGACATAGTTGACATTCTTTCAATTCTTCCGCATTACCCCACGCCATTCAGCATTGGAATGACCTGCCAAACGATAATTGACATTCTTTCAATTCTTCCGCGTTACCCCGTGCCATTCAGCATTGGGATGACCTGCCAAACGACATAGTTGATATTCTTTCAATTCTTCCGCGTTACCCCGCGCCATTCAGCATTGGAATGACCTGCCAAACGACATACTTGACATTATTTCAATTCTTCCGCGTTACCCCGCGCCATTCAGCATTGGAATGACCTGCCAAACGACATAGTTGACATTCTTTCAATTCTTCCGCGTTACCCCGCGCCATTCAGCATTGGAATGACCTGCCAAACGGCATAGTTGACATTCTTTCAATTCTTCCGCGTTACCCCGCACCATTCAGCATTGGGATGGCCTGCCAAACGACATAGTTGACATTCTTTCAATTCTTCCGCGTTACCCCGCGCCATTCAGCATTGGAATGACCAGCCAAACGACATATTTGACATTCTTTCAATTCTTCCGCGTTACCCCGCGCCATTCAGCATTGGAATGACCTCCCAAACGACATAGTTGACATTCTTTCAATTCTTCCGCGTTACCCCGCGCCATTCAGCATTGGGATGACCTGCCAAACGACATAGTTGACCTTCTTTCAATTCTTCCGCGTTACCCCGTGCCATTCAGCATTGGAATGACCTGCCAAACGACATAGTTGACATTATTTCAATTCTTCCGCGTTACCCCGTGCCATTCAGCATTGGGATGACCTGCCAAACGACATAGTTGACATTCTTTCAATTCTTCCGCGTTACCCCGTGCCATTCAGCATTGGGATGACCTGCCAAACGACATAGTTGACATTCTTTCAATTCTTCCGCGTTACCCCGCGCCATTCAGCATTGGAATGACCTGCGAAAAGACGTAGTTGACATTCTTTCAAATCTTCCACGTTACCCCGCGCCATTCAGCATTGGGATGACCTGCCAAACGACTTAGTTGACATTCTTTCAATTCTTCCGCGTTACCCCGCGCCATTCAGCATTGGAATGACCTGCCAAACGACATAGTTGACATTCTTTCAATTCTTCCACATTACCCCGCGCCATTCAGCATTGGAATGACCTGCCAAACGACATAGTTGACATTCTTTCAATTCTTCCGCGTTACCCCGCGCCATTCAGCATTGGGATGACCTGCCAAACGACATAGTTGACATTCTTTCAATTCTTCCGCGTTACCTCGCGCCATTCAGCATTGGAATGACCTGCCAAACGACATAGTTGACATTCTTTCAATTCTTCCGCGTTACCCCGCGCCATTCAGCATTGGAATGACCTGCCAAACGACAGAGTTGACATTCTTTCAATTCTTCCGCGTTACCCCGCGCCATTCAGCATTGGGATGACATGCCAAACGACGTAGTTGACATTCTTTCGATTCTTCCGCGTTACCCCGTGCCATTCAGCATTGGGATGACCTGCCAAACGACTTAGTTGACATTCTTTCAATCCTTCCGCGTTACCCCGCACCATTCAGCATTGGAATGACCAGCCAAACAACATAGTTGACATTCTTTCAATTCTTCCGCGTTACCCCGCGCCATTCAGCATTGGGATGGCCTGCCAAACGACGTAATTCACATTCTTTCAATCCTTCCACGTTACCCCGCGCCATTCAGCATTGGAATGACCTGCCAAACGACATAGTTGACATTCTTTCAATTCTTCCGCGTTACCCCGCGCCATTCAGCATTGGGATGACCTGCCAAACGACATAGTTGACATTCTTTCAATTCTTCCGCGTTACCCCGCGCCATTCAGCATTGGAATGACCTGCCAAACGACATAGTTGATATTATTTCAATTCTTCCGCGTTACCCCGCGCCATTCATCATTGGAATGACCTGACAAACGGCATAGTTGACATTCTTTCAATTCTTCCGCGTTACCCCGCACCATTCAGCATTGGGATGGCCTGCCAAACGACATAGTTGACATTCTTTCAATTCTTCCGCGTTACCCCGCGCCATTCAGCATTGGAATGACCAGCCAAACGACATATTTGACATTCTTTCAATTCTTCCGCGTTACCCCGCGCCATTCAGCATTGGAATGACCTGCCAAACGACATAGTTGACATTCTTTCAATTCTTCCGCGTTACCCCGCGCCATTCAGCATTGGGATGACCTGCCAAACGACATAGTTGACCTTCTTTCAATTCTTCCGCGTTACCCCGTGCCTTTCCGCATTGGAATGACCTGCCAAACGACATAGTTGACATTCTTTCAATTCTTCCGCGTTACCCCGTGCCATTCAGCATTGGGATGACCTGCCAAACGACATAGTTGACATTCTCTCAATTCTTCCGCGTTACCCCGCGCCATTCAGCATTGGAATGACCTGCCAAACGACATAGTTGACATTCTTTCCATTCTTCCGCTTTACCCCGCGCCATTCAGCATAGGAATGACCTGCCAAACGACATAGTTGACCTTCTTTCAATTCTTCCGCGTTACCCCGTGCCATTCAGCATTGGGATGACCTGCCAAACGAAATAGTTGACATTCTTTCAATTCTTCCGCGTTACCCCGCGCCATTCAGCATTGGAATGACCTGCCAAACGACATAGTTGACATTCTTTCCATTCTTCCGCGTTACCCCGCGCCATTCAGCATAGGAATGACCTGCCAAACGACATAGTTGACATTCTTTCCATTCTTCCGCGTTACCCCGTGCCATTCAGCATTGGAATGACCTGCCAAACCACATTGTTGACATTCTTTCAATTCTTCCGCGTTACCCCGTGCCATTCAGCATTGGGATGGCCTGCCAAACGACGTAGTTGACATTCTTTCAATTCTTCCGCGTTACCCCGTGCCATTCAGCATTGGAATGGCCTGCCAAACGACATAGTTGACATTCTTTCAATTCTTCCGCGTTACCCCGTGCCATTCAGCATTGGGATGGCCTGCCAAACGACGTAGTTCACATTCTTTCAATTCTTCCGCGTTACCCCGTGCCATTCAGCATTGGGATGGCCTGCCAAACGACGTAGTTGACATTCTTTCAATTCTTCCGCGTTACCCCGTGCCATTCAGCATTGGAATGACCTGCCAAACGACATAGTTGACATTCTTTCAATTCTTCCGCGTTACCCCGTGCCATTCAGCATTGGGATGGCCTGCCAAACGACGTAGTTCACATTCTTTCAATTCTTCCGCGTTACCCCGTGCCATTCAGCATTGGAATGACCTGCCAAACGACATAGTTGACATTCTTTCAATTCTTCCGCGTTACCCCGTGCCATTCAGCATTGGAATGACCTGCCAAACAACATAGTTGCCATTCTTTCAATTCTTCCGCGTTACCCCATGCCATTCAGCATTGGAATGACCTGCCAAACGACATAGTTGACATTCTTTCAATTCTTCCGCATTACCCCGTGCCATTCAGCATTGGAATGACCTGCCAAACGACATAGTTGACATTCTTTCAATTCTTCCGCGTTACCCCGTGCCATTCAGCATTGTAATGACCTGCCAAACGACATAGTTGGCATTCTTTCAATTCTTCCGCGTTACCCCGTGCCATTCAGCATTGGAATGACCTGCCAAACGACATAGTTGACATTCTTTCAATTCTTCCGCGTTACCCCGTGCCATTCAGCATTGGAATGACCTGCCAAACGACATAGTTGACATTCTTTCCATTCTTCCGCGTTACCCCGTGCCATTCAGCATTGGAATGACCTGCCAAACGACATAGTTGACATTCTTTCAATTCTTCCGCGTTAACCCGGGCCATTCAGCATTGGAATGACCTGCCAAACGACATAGTTGACATTCTTTCAATTCTTCCGTGTTACCCCGCGCCATTCAGCATTGGAATGACCTGCCAAATGACATAGTTGACATTCTTTCAATTCTTTCGCGTTATCCCGTGCCATTCAGCATTGGGATGGCCTGCCAAACGACATAGTTGACATTCTTTTGTAGCGGCAGCAGCATCGGCGTCGCACGAGAGTTGACGCAGACGCTCGCGTCTACACGAGGCTCGAGCGGCTGGCGCGTTCCGGCGCGGGCTAGCGTTCCGAAGATCATTAAAAAGAATGCTACGCTAAGCGACGGAGTGTTGGTTTTTCCTCTCCTGCGAGAGCCCGATACTTTGACGGTCTACGTGGTCGCTCGTCGCCACAGTTTGGTGACCCGGACGTGATATTGCCATACGCTCCTGTGGTAGAGACGACCATGGACCAGACCGACGCTACGAGAGCTCAAGGCCAGAACCCTTCCGAGGAACGCGGTGAGCCCTCCTGTTCCGCCATCGCTGTCCGCCTCCCACAGTACTGGGACCAGCATCCTTCGGCGTGGTTTCTTCAGGCCGAAGCGCAATTTCAAGTCGCTGGTATCCGCTCTCAAGCCTCGAAGTTCCATTACGCCGTCGCAGCGCTCTCGCCCGCCGCCATTGACGAGGTAGCAGATTTGTTGAACTCCCCATTGTCTGCCGCCGCCTATGACGATCTCAAGGCAGCACTGCTACAGCGCACAGCAGCTTCACAGCGTTCTCGCATCCAGCAGCTTCTGTCCGCTGAAGAACTCGGCGACCGACGCCCTAGTCAACTTCTTCGCCGAATGAGCCAGCTGCTCGGAAACAACGCGAGATCCATCGACGACACGCTGTTGCGCGAACTGTTTTTGCAACGACTCCCGGCTAACGTGCAGATGGTCCTGGCGACAGCCTCTACCATGGACCTTACCGGACTTGCCGCTTTGGCCGACAAAGTCATGGAAGTAGCCACCCCAACCATCGCAGCCACGTCACCGTCTCCGGGTGACAATACAACCGCTCTGCAAACTCTTCCCTGCTCTTCTGCGGTGCAATCTCCGCTCGACTCCTTGTGTGAGCGACTGGAACGCATCATCTGTGGAGCGGAGCAACATGACGTGTGCCATCACATCGTCACCTCCGGCCCACCGGTCTACTTCCGACCCCGGCGTTTGTCCCCGGAGAAACTCAAGATCGCTCGCGCGGAGTTCGAACACATGCTGCAACTTGGCATCATCCGCCCTTCCTCCAGTAACTGGGCGTCACCGCTTCACATGGTGCCTAAGAAGACGGGAGACTGGCGCCCATGCGGCGATTACCGGGCCCTAAACAACGTCACAGTTCCTGATCGCTACCCTCTACCGAACATTCAGGACTTCACGGTAGCGTTGCACGGTGCGACGATCTTTTCTAAGATCGATCTCGTTCGGGCCTACCATCAACTACCGGTCGCTGAAGAAGACATTCCCAAGACCGCCATCACCACGCCCTTCGGTCTTTTCGAATTTCTCCGCATGCCTTTCGGTTTACGGAACGCGGGCCAATCTTTTCAGCGCTTCATCGATTCCGTCACCCGAGGTTTGCCTTTCGTTTTTGCATACATTGACGACCTCCTCGTGGCAAGCTCTTCGGCCGAAGAACATCTTCACCACTTGCGGTTGTTGTTTTCACGCCTTGCCAGTAAAGGAATTGTCATCAACGCCGCCAAGAGTGAATTCGGTCAAACCGAACTCGAGTTCCTCGGTCATATCGTCGACGCTAACGGCATTCGACCTCTGCCGTCCACGATTCGCGTCATCGAAAACTTTCCCCGACCGACCACACTCACCAAGCTTCGCCAATTTCTCGGATTCGTCAATTTCTACCGCCGATTCATTCCCGAGTGCGCACGACTTATGGCTCCGCTAGACGCTCTCCTGGTAAACAAGCGCAAACAAGTGCTTCAGTGGACTGAAGAGGCCGCAGACGCTTTCGCAAAAGTCAAGTCTGCCCTCGCCGACGCCACGCTGCTTAGACACCCAAAGCCAGACGCACCCACTGCCATCATGACCGACGCTTCAAATACCGCCGTTGGTGCCGTTCTGCAGCAATTCATCGAGAATGAGTGGCATCCACTCGCTTTTTTCTCCAAGAAACTGAAGCCTGCGCAGTCCCGCTACAGCGTTTTCGGCCGTGAATTACTCGCTGTTTACCTGGCTATCAAGCATTTTCGCCATTTCCTCGAAGGCCGTGCATTCACTGTCTTGACTGACCACAAGCCCCTTGTGCACGCAACGAATCGTTCGGCGTCCTGTTACTCGCCCCGCGAGATTCGACAGCTTTCCTACATCTCCGAGTTTACAACAACGTTCCGCCACATCAAGGGCACCGACAACATTCCAGCTGACGTTCTGAGTCGTGTCAATGTCGTTTCCACGTTGACATCGGAACCTTTCATCATCGAGGCCGACTTACTCGCCAGTCAACAGCGTGACGACACTGAACTTCGCACACTCCGGAATTCGTCAACGTCCCTGAAATTGGAAGACGTCGTTGTGACCCCAGATGGTACGTCCATCGTCTGCGACACTTCTAACGACACACCTAGACCATACATTCCGGCATCCCTTCGCAGACGCCTATTCGAAACCGTGCACAACCTGTCGCACCCTGGCATACGCGCGACACAGAAGCTTCTTTCCAGTCGTTTCGTTTGGCCTCGGCTAAACGCGCAAGTTCGCGATTGGGTTCGCTCCTGTTTGTCGTGTCAACGCTCGAAGATCCAGCGTCACCCCATTCCGCCTGCCAAGTCTTTTCTTCCACCGGATGCTCGTTTTGACACCGTACACCTGGACCTCGTCGGCCCTCTTCCACCTTCGAAAGGATACTGCTACATACTGACATGCATCGACCGTTACACGCGGTGGCCAGAAGCTACACCTATATCTGATATCTCAGCGCCCACTGTTGCAGCAGCGTTCGTGTCTACGTGGATAGCAAGGTTCGGCTGCCCATCCACAATAATCACAGATCGCGGTCGACAGTTTGACTCAGCGCTCTTCAACGAGCTACTCAAACTACTCGGAACGACACGTTTTCGCACAACTGCTTACCACCCGCAGTCCAACGGACTAGTTGAACGTTTTCACCGGCATCTCAAGGCCTCCCTTATGGCACATGAATCACCGGAGAAGTGGGTCCTACATTTACCCCTCGTCTTACTTGGCATCAGAGCCGCACTCAAGAGCGACCTAGGTTGCTCCTGTGCTGAGCTAGTCTACGGCACCCACCTACGCCTTCCGTGCGATTTCTTTGTCGCCACCCCCCAAACGCCTATGCCATCACCTGCCGACTACGTAGCCGACCTGCAAGCCTTCTTCAGCCAGATGCGCCCCGTGCCTACACGTTCACAAGAAGCAAGGTCCCCGTACGTTTCTCCCGCACTCAGCTCTGCTACCCACGTTTTCGTGCGTAACTGTGCCGTGCGGAAGCCTCTACAACCACACTACTCCGGGCCATATTGTGTTCTAGAGCGTCGTCCGACGACGTTTGTTGTGAATGTCAACGGCCGATCAGACACAATTGCCCTGGAACGTCTCAAACCCGCCTACATCGAAGCACCCGCGCCATCAGCTCCACCTGTATGCGACGCGACCCTGCTGCATCCTTCGTCGCCGCCTGCGCACGTGACACCCAAGACCACCGCGAAGACACGCCGCGTCACGTGGACTTTCCATCGTTCGTCGAACTTTCCTCCTCTCTAGGGGGGGAGCCCTCTGTAGCGGCAGCAGCATCGGCGTCGCACGAGAGTTGACGCAGACGCTCGCGTCTACACGAGGCTCGAGCGGCTGGCGCGTTCCGGCGCGGGCTAGCGTTCCGAAGATCATTAAAAAGAATGCTACGCTAAGCGACGGAGTGTTGGTTTTTCCTCTCCTGCGAGAGCCCGATACTTTGACGGTCTACGTGGTCGCTCGTCGCCACACTTTCAATTCTTCCGCGTTACACCGTGCCATTCAGCATTGGAATGACCTGCCAAACGACATAGTTGACATTCTTTCAATTCTTCCGCGTTACCCCGTGCCATTCAGCATTGGAATGACCTGCCAAACGACATTGTTGACATTCTTTCAATTCTTCCGCGTTACCCCGTGCCATTCAGCATTGGGATGGCCTGCCAAACGACGTAGTTGACATTCTTTCAATTCTTCCGCGTTACCCCGTGCCATTCAGCATTGGAATGGCCTGCCAAACGACATAGTTGACATTCTTTCAATTCTTCCGCGTTACCCCGTGCCATTCAGCATTGGGATGGCCTGCCAAACGACGTAGTTCACATTCTTTCAATTCTTCCGCGTTACCCCGTGCCATTCAGCATTGGAATGACCTGCCAAACGACATAGTTGACATTCTTTCAATTCTTCCGCGTTACCCCGTGCCATTCAGCATTGGAATGACCTGCCAAACGACATAGTTGCCATTCTTTCAATTCTTCCGCGTTACCCCATGCCATTCAGCATTGGAATGACCTGCCAAACGACATAGTTGACATTCTTTCAATTCTTCCGCATTACCCCGTGCCATTCAGCATTGGAATGACCTGCCAAACGACATAGTTGACATTCTTTCAATTCTTCCGCGTTACCCCGTGCCATTCAGCATTGTAATGACCTGCCAAACGACATAGTTGGCATTCTTTCAATTCTTCCGCGTTACCCCGTGCCATTCAGCATTGGAATGACCTGCCAAACGACATAGTTGACATTCTTTCAATTCTTCCGCGTTACCCCGTGCCATTCAGCATTGGAATGACCTGCCAAACGACATAGTTGACATTCTTTCCATTCTTCCGCGTTACCCCGTGCCATTCAGCATTGGAATGACCTGCCAAACGACATAGTTGACATTCTTTCAATTCTTCCGCGTTAACCCGGGCCATTCAGCATTGGAATGACCTGCCAAACGACATAGTTGACATTCTTTCAATTCTTCCGTGTTACCCCGCGCCATTCAGCATTGGAATGACCTGCCAAATGACATAGTTGACATTCTTTGAATTCTTTCGCGTTATCCCGTGCCATTCAGCATTGGGATGGCCTGCCAAACGACATAGTTGACATTCTTTCAATTCTTCCGCGTTACACCGTGCCATTCAGCATTGGAATGACCTGCCAAACGACATAGTTGACATTCTTTCAATTCTTCCGCGTTACCCCGTGCCATTCAGCATTGGAATGACCTGCCAAACGACATAGTTGACATTCTTTCAATTCTTCCGCGTTACCCCGCGCCATTCAGCATTGGGATGACCTGCCAAACGACATAGTTGACATTCTCTCAATTCTTCCGCGTTACCCCGCGCCATTCAGCATTGGAATGACCTGCCAAACGACATAGTTGACATTCTTTCCATTCTTCCGCGTTACCCCGCGCCATTCAGCATAGGAATGACCTGCCAAACGACATAGTTGACCTTCTTTCAATTCTTCCGCGTTACCCCGTGCCATTCAGCATTGGGATGACCTGCCAAACGAAATAGTTGACATTCTTTCAATTCTTCCGCGTTACCCCGCGCCATTCAGCATTGGAATGACCTGCCAAACGACATAGTTGACATTCTTTCCATTCTTCCGCGTTACCCCGCGCCATTCAGCATAGGAATGACCTGCCAAACGACATAGTTGACATTCTTTCCATTCTTCCGCGTTACCCCGTGCCATTCAGCATTGGAATGACCTGCCAAACCACATTGTTGACATTCTTTCAATTCTTCCGCGTTACCCCGTGCCATTCAGCATTGGGATGGCCTGCCAAACGACGTAGTTGACATTCTTTCAATTCTTCCGCGTTACCCCGTGCCATTCAGCATTGGAATGACCTGCCAAACGACATAGTTGACATTCTTTCAATTCTTCCGCGTTACCCCGTGCCATTCAGCATTGGGATGGCCTGCCAAACGACGTAGTTCACATTCTTTCAATTCTTCCGCGTTACCCCGTGCCATTCAGCATTGGAATGACCTGCCAAACGACATAGTTGACATTCTTTCAATTCTTCCGCGTTACCCCGTGCCATTCAGCATTGGAATGACCTGCCAAACGACATAGTTGCCATTCTTTCAATTCTTCCGCGTTACCCCATGCCATTCAGCATTGGAATGACCTGCCAAACGACATAGTTGACATTCTTTCAATTCTTCCGCATTACCCCGTGCCATTCAGCATTGGAATGACCTGCCAAACGACATAGTTGACATTCTTTCAATTCTTCCGCGTTACCCCGTGCCATTCAGCATTGTAATGACCTGCCAAACGACATAGTTGGCATTCTTTCAATTCTTCCGCGTTACCCCGTGCCATTCAGCATTGGAATGACCTGCCAAACGACATAGTTGACATTCTTTCAATTCTTCCGCGTTACCCCGTGCCATTCAGCATTGGAATGACCTGCCAAACGACATAGTTGACATTCTTTCCATTCTTCCGCGTTACCCCGTGCCATTCAGCATTGGAATGACCTGCCAAACGACATAGTTGACATTCTTTCAATTCTTCCGCGTTAACCCGGGCCATTCAGCATTGGAATGACCTGCCAAACGACATAGTTGACATTCTTTCAATTCTTCCGTGTTACCCCGCGCCATTCAGCATTGGAATGACCTGCCAAATGACATAGTTGACATTCTTTCAATTCTTTCGCGTTATCCCGTGCCATTCAGCATTGGGATGGCCTGCCAAACGACATAGTTGACATTCTTTCAATTCTTCCGCGTTACACCGTGCCATTCAGCATTGGAATGACCTGCCAAACGACATAGTTGACATTCTTTCAATTCTTCCGCGTTACCCCGTGCCATTCAGCATTGGAATGACCTGCCAAACGACATAGTTGACATTCTTTCAATTCTTCCGCGTTACCCCGCGCAGTTCAGCATTGGAATGACCTGCCAAACGACATAGTTGACATTCTTTCAATTCTTCCGCGTTACCCCGCGCCAGTCAGCATTGGAATGACCTGCCAAACGACATAGTTGACATTCTTTCAATTCTTCCGCATTGCCCCGCGCCATTCAGCATTGGAATGACCTGCCAAACGACATAGTTGACATTCTTTCCATTCTTCCGCGTTACCCCATGCCATTCAGCATTGGAATGACCTGCCAAACGACATAGTTGACATTCTTTCAATTCTTCCGCGTTACCCCGTGCCATTCAGCATTGGAATGACCTGCCAAACGACATAGTTGACATTCTTTCAATTCTTCCGCGTTACCCCGTGCCATTCAGCATTGGAATGACCTGCCAAACGACATAGTTGGCATTCTTTCAATTCTTCTGCGTTACCCCGTGCCATTCCGCATTGGAATGACCTGCCAAACGACATAGTTGACATTCTTTCAATTCTTCCGCGTTACCCCGCGCCATTCAGCATTGGGATGACCTGCCAAACGACATAGTTGACATTCTTTCAATTCTTCCGCGTTACCCCGCGCCATTCAGCATTGGAATGACCTGCCAAACGACATAGTTGACATTATTTCAATTCTTCCGCGTTACCCCGCGCCATTCAGCATTGGAATGACCTGCCAAACGACATAGTTGACATTCTTTCAATTCTTCCGCGTTACCCCGTGCCATTCAGCATTGGGATGACCTGCCAAACGACATAGTTGACATTCTTTCAATTCTTCCGCGTTACCCCGCGCCATTCAGCATTGGAATGACCTGCGAAACGACGTAGTTGACATTCTTTCAAATCTTCCACGTTACCCCGCGCCATTCAGCATTGGGATGACCTGCCAAACGACATAGTTGACATTCTTTCAATTCTTCCGCGTTACTCCGCGCCATACAGCATTGGAATGACCTGCCAAACGACCTAGTTGACATTCTTTCAATTCTTCCGCATTACCCCGCGCCATTCAGCATTGGAATGACCTGCCAAACGACATAGTTGACATTCTTTCAATTCTTCCGCGTTACCCCGCGCCATTCAGCATTGGGATGACCTGCCAAACGACATAGTTGACATTCTTTCAATTCTTCCGCGTTACCCCGCGCCATTCAGCATTGGAATGACCTGCCAAACGACATAGTTGACATTATTTCAATTCTTCCGCGTTACCCCGCGCCATTCAGCATTGAAATGACCTGCCAAACGACATAGTTGACATTCTTTCAATTCTTCCGCGTTACCCCGTGCCATTCAGCATTGGGATGACCTGCCAAACGACATAGTTGACATTCTTTCAATTCTTCCGCGTTACCCTGCGCCATTCAGCATTGGAATGACCTGCCAAACGGCATAGTTGACATTCTTTCAATTCTTCCGCGTTACCCCGCACCATTCAGCATTGGGATGGCCTGCCAAACGACATAGTTGACATTTTTTCAATTCTTCCGCGTTACCCCGCACCATTCAGCATTGGAATGACCAGCCAAACGACATAGTTGACATTCTTTCAATTCTTCCGCGTTACCCCGTGCCATTCAGCATGGGAATGACCAGCCAAACGACATAGTTGACATTCTTTCAATTCTTCCGCGTTACCCCGCGCCATTCAGCATTGGAATGACCTGCCAAACGACAAAGTTGACATTCTTTCAATTCTTCCGCGTTACCCCGTGCCATTCAGCATTCGGATGACCTGCCAAATGACATAGTTGACCTTCTTTCAATTCTTCCGCGTTACCCCGCGCCATTCAGCATTGGAATGACCTGCCAAACGACATAGTTGACATTCTTTCAATTCTTCCGCGTTACCCCGCGCCATTCAGCATTGGGATGACCTGCCAAACGACATAGTTGACATTCTTTCAATTCTTCCGCGTTACCCCGTGCCATTCAGCATTGGGATGACCTGCCAAACGACATAGTTGACATTCTTTCAATTCTTCCGCGTTACCCCGCGCCATTCAGCATTGGAATGACCTGCCAAACGACATAGTTGACATTCTTTCAATTCTTCCGCGTTACCCCGCGCCATTCAGCATTGGGATGACCTGCCAAACGACGTAGTTGACATTCTTTCGATTCTTCCGCGTTACCCCGTGCCATTCAGCATTGGGATGACCTGCCAAACGACTTAGTTGACATTCTTTCAATCCTTCCGCGTTACCCCGCACCATTCAGCATTGGAATGACCTGCCAAAAACATAGTTGACATTCTTTCAATTCTTCCGCGTTACCCCGCGCCATTCAGCATTGGGATGGCCTGCCAAACGACGTAATTCACATTCTTTCAATCCTTCCGCGTTACGCCGCGCCATTCAGCATTGGAATGACCTGCCAAACGACATAGTTGACATTCTTTCAATTCTTCCGCGTTACCCCGCGCCATTCAGCATTGGGATGACCTGCCAAACGACATAGTTGACATTCTTTCAATTCTTCCGCGTTATCCCGCGCCATTCAGCATTGGAATGACCTGCCAAACGACATAGTTGACATTATTTCAATTCTTCCGCGTTACCCCGCGCCATTCAGCATTGGAATGACCTGCCAAACGACATAGTTTACATTCTTTCAATTCTTCCGCGTTACCCCGTGCCATTCAGCATTGGGATGACCTGCCAAACGACATAGTTGACATTCTTTCAATTCTTCCGCGTTACCCCGCGCCATTCAGCATTGGAATGACCTGCGAAACGACATAGTTGACATTCTTTCAAATCTTACACGTTACCCCGCGCCATTCAGCATTGGGATGACCTGCCAAACGACATAGTTGACATTCTTTCAATTCTAACGCGTTACCCCGCGCCATTCAGCATTGGAATGACCTGCCAAACGACATATTGACATTCTCTCAATTCTTCCGCATTACTCCGCGCCATTCAGCATTGGAATGACCTGCCAAACGACATAGTTGACATTCTTTCAATTCTTCCGCGTTACCCCGCGCCATTCAGCATTGGGATGACCTGCCAAACGACATAGTTGACATTATTTCAATTCTTCCGCGTTACCCCGCGCCATTCAGCATTGGAATGACCTGCCAAACGACATAGTTGACATTCTTTCAATTCTTCCGCGTTACCCCGCGCCATTCAGCATTGGAATGACCTGCCAAACGACATAGTTGACATTATTTCAATTCTTCCGCGTTACCCCGCGCCATTCAGCATTGGAATGACCTGCCAAACGACATAGTTGACATTCTTTCAATTCTTCCGCGTTACCCCGTGCCATTCAGCATTGGGATGACCTGCCAAACGACATAGTTGACATTCTTTCAATTCTTCCGCGTTACCCCGCGCCATTCAGCATTGGAATGACCTGCGAAACGACGTAGTTGACATTCTTTCAAATCTTCCACGTTACCCCGCGCCATTCAGCATTGGGATGACCTGCCAAACGACATAGTTGACATTCTTTCAATTCTTCCGCGTTACTCCGCGCCATTCAGCATTGGAATGACCTGCCAAACGACATAGTTGACATTCTTTCAATTCTTCCGCATTACCCCGCGCCATTCAGCATTGGAATGACCTGCCAAACGACATAGTTGACATTCTTTCAATACTTCCGCGTTACCCCGCGCCATTCAGCATTGGGATGACCTGCCAAACGACATAGTTGACATTCTTTCAATTCTTTCGCGTTACCCCGCGCCATTCAGCATTGGAATGACCTGCCAAACGACATAGTTGACATTATTTCAATTCTTCCGCGTTACCCCGCGCCATTCAGCATTGAAATGACCTGCCAAACGACATAGTTGACATTCTTTCAATTCTTCCGCGTTACCCCGTGCCATTCAGCATTGGGATGACCTGCCAAACGACATAGTTGACATTCTTTCAATTCTTCCGCGTTACCCCGCGCCTTTCAGCATTGGAATGACCTGCCAAACGGCATAGTTGACATTCTTTCAATTCTTCCGCGTTACCCCGCACCATTCAGCATTGGAATGACCAGCCAAACGACATAGTTGACATTCTTTCAATTCTTCCGCGTTACCCCGTGCCATTCAGCATTGGAATGACCAGCCAAACGACATAGTTGACATTCTTTCAATTCTTCCGCGTTACCCCGCGCCATTCAGCATTGGAATGACCTGCCAAACGACAAAGTTGACATTCTTTCAATTCTTCCGCGTTACCCCGTGCCATTCAGCATTCGGATGACCTGCCAAATGACATAGTTTACCTTCTTTCAATTCTTCCGCGTTACCCCGCGCCATTCAGCATTGGAATGACCTGCCAAACGACATAGTTGACATTCTTTCAATTCTTCCGCATTACCCCGCGCCATTCAGCATTGGAATGACCTGCCAAACGACATAGTTGACATTCTTTCAATTCTTCCGCATTACCCCACGCCATTCAGCATTGGAATGACCTGCCAAACGATATAGTTGACATTCTTTCAATTCTTCCGCGTTACCCCGTGCCATTCAGCATTGGGATGACCTGCCAAACGACATAGTTGATATTCTTTCAATTCTTCCGCGTTACCCCGCGCCATTCAGCATTGGAATGACCTGCCAAACGACATACTTGACATTATTTCAATTCTTCCGCGTTACCCCGCGCCATTCAGCATTGGAATGACCTGCCAAACGACATAGTTGACATTCTTTCAATTCTTCCGCGTTACCCCGCGCCATTCAGCATTGGAATGACCTGCCAAACGGCATAGTTGACATTCTTTCAATTCTTCCGCGTTACCCCGCACCATTCAGCATTGGGATGGCCTGCCAAACGACATAGTTGACATTCTTTCAATTCTTCCGCGTTACCCCGCGCCATTCAGCATTGGAATGACCAGCCAAACGACATATTTGACATTCTTTCAATTCTTCCGCGTTACCCCGCGCCATTCAGCATTGGAATGACCTCCCAAACGACATAGTTGACATTCTTTCAATTCTTCCGCGTTACCCCGCGCCATTCAGCATTGGGATGACCTGCCAAACGACATAGTTGACCTTCTTTCAATTCTTCCGCGTTACCCCGTGCCATTCAGCATTGGAATGACCTGCCAAACGACATAGTTGACATTCTTTCAATTCTTCCGCGTTACCCCGTGCCATTCAGCATTGGGATGACCTGCCAAACGACATAGTTGACATTCTTTCAATTCTTCCGCGTTACCCCGCGCCATTCAGCATTGGAATTACCTGCGAAACGACGTAGTTGACATTCTTTCAAATCTCCCACGTTACCCCGCGCCATTCAGCATTGGGATGACCTGCCAAACGACATAGTTGACATTCTTTCAATTCTTCCGCGTTACCCCGCGCCATTCAGCATTGGAATGACCTGCCAAACGACATAGTTGACATTCTTTCAATTCTTCCGCATTACCCCGCGCCATTCAGCATTGGAATGACCTGCCAAACGACATAGTTGACATTCTTTCAATTCTTCCGCGTTACCCCGCGCCATTCAGCATTGGGATGACCTGCCAAACGACATAGTTGACATTCTTTCAATTCTTCCGCGTTACCCCGCGCCATTCAGCATTGGAATGACCTGCCAAACGACATAGTTGACATTCTTTCAATTCTTCCGCGTTACCCCGCGCCATTCAGCATTGGAATGACCTGCCAAACGACAGAGTTGACATTCTTTCAATTCTTCCGCGTTACCCCGCGCCATTCAGCATTGGGATGACATGCCAAACGACATAGTTGACATTCTTTCGATTCTTCCGCGTTACCCCGTGCCATTCAGCATTGGGATGACCTGCCAAACGACTTAGTTGACATTCTTTCAATCCTTCCGCGTTACCCCGCACCATTCAGCATTGGAATGACCAGCCAAACAACATAGTTGACATTCTTTCAATTCTTCCGCGTTACCCCGCGCCATTCAGCATTGGGATGGCCTGCCAAACGACGTAATTCACATTCTTTCAATCCTTCCACGTTACCCCGCGCCATTCAGCATTGGAATGACCTGCCAAACGACATAGTTGACATTCTTTCAATTCTTCCGCGTTACCCCGCGCCATTCAGCATTGGGATGACCTGCCAAACGACATAGTTGACATTCTTTCAATTCTTCCGCGTTACCCCGCGCCATTCAGCATTGGAATGACCTGCCAAACGACATAGTTGATATTATTTCAATTCTTCCGCGTTACCCCGCGCCATTCAGCATTGGAATGACCTGACAAACGGCATAGTTGACATTCTTTCAATTCTTCCGCGTTACCCCGCACCATTCAGCATTGGGATGGCCTGCCAAACGACATAGTTGACATTCTTTCAATTCTTCCGCGTTACCCCGCGCCATTCAGCATTGGAATGACCAGCCAAACGACATATTTGACATTCTTTCAATTCTTCCGCGTTACCCCGCGCCATTCAGCATTGGAATGACCTGCCAAACGACATAGTTGACATTCTTTCAATTCTTCCGCGTTACCCCGCGCCATTCAGCATTAGGATGACCTGCCAAACGACATAGTTGACCTTCTTTCAATTCTTCCGCGTTACCCCGTGCCTTTCAGCATTGGAATGACCTGCCAAACGACATAGTTGACATTCTTTCAATTCTTCCGCGTTACCTCGTGCCATTCAGCATTGGGATGACCTGCCAAACGACATAGTTGACATTCTCTCAATTCTTCCGCGTTACCCCGCGCCATTCAGCATTGGAATGACCTGCCAAACGACATAGTTGACATTCTTTCCATTCTTCCGCTTTACCCCGCGCCATTCAGCATAGGAATGACCTGCCAAACGACATAGTTGACCTTCTTTCAATTCTTCCGCGTTACCCCGTGCCATTCAGCATTGGGATGACCTGCCAAACGAAATAGTTGACATTCTTTCAATTCTTCCGCGTTACCCCGCGCCATTCAGCATTGGAATGACCTGCCAAACGACATAGTTGACATTCTTTCCATTCTTCCGCGTTACCCCGCGCCATTCAGCATAGGAATGACCTGCCAAACGACATAGTTGACATTCTTTCCATTCTTCCGCGTTACCCCGTGCCATTCAGCATTGGAATGACCTGCCAAACCACATTGTTGACATTCTTTCAATTCTTCCGCGTTACCCCGTGCCATTCAGCATTGGGATGGCCTGCCAAACGACGTAGTTGACATTCTTTCAATTCTTCCGCGTTACCCCGTGCCATTCAGCATTGGAATGGCCTGCCAAACGACATAGTTGACATTCTTTCAATTCTTCCGCGTTACCCCGTGCCATTCAGCATTGGGATGGCCTGCCAAACGACGTAGTTCACATTCTTTCAATTCTTCCGCGTTACCCCGTGCCATTCAGCATTGGAATGACCTGCCAAACGACATAGTTGACATTCTTTCAATTCTTCCGCGTTACCCCGTGCCATTCAGCATTGGAATGACCTGCCAAACGACATAGTTGCCATTCTTTCAATTCTTCCGCGTTACCCCATGCCATTCAGCATTGGAATGACCTGCCAAACGACATAGTTGACATTCTTTCAATTCTTCCGCATTACCCCGTGCCATTCAGCATTGGAATGACCTGCCAAACGACATAGTTGACATTCTTTCAATTCTTCCGCGTTACCCCGTGCCATTCAGCATTGTAATGACCTGCCAAACGACATAGTTGGCATTCTTTCAATTCTTCCGCGTTACCCCGTGCCATTCAGCATTGGAATGACCTGCCAAACGACATAGTTGACATTCTTTCAATTCTTCCGCGTTACCCCGTGCCATTCAGCATTGGAATGACCTGCCAAACGACATAGTTGACATTCTTTCCATTCTTCCGCGTTACCCCGTGCCATTCAGCATTGGAATGACCTGCCAAACGACATAGTTGACATTCTTTCAATTCTTCCGCGTTAACCCGGGCCATTCAGCATTGGAATGACCTGCCAAACGACATAGTTGACATTCTTTCAATTCTTCCGTGTTACCCCGCGCCATTCAGCATTGGAATGACCTGCCAAATGACATAGTTGACATTCTTTCAATTCTTCCGCGTTACCCCGCGCCATTCAGCATTGGGATGACCTGCCAAACGACATAGTTGTCATTCTCTCAATTCTTCCGCGTTACCCCGCGCCATTCAGCATTGGAATGACCTGCCAAACGACATAGTTGACATTCTTTCCATTCTTCCGCGTTACCCCGCGCCATTCAGCATAGGAATGACCTGCCAAACGACATAGTTGACCTTCTTTCAATTCTTCCGCGTTACCCCGTGCCATTCAGCATTGGGATGACCTGCCAAACGAAATAGTTGACATTCTTTCAATTCTTCCGCGTTACCCCGCGCCATTCAGCATTGGAACGACCTGCCAAACGACATAGTTGACATTCTTTCCATTCTTCCGCGTTACCCCGTGCCATTCAGCATTGGAATGACCTGCCAAACCACATTGTTGACATTCTTTCAATTCTTCCGCGTTACCCCGTGCCATTCAGCATTGGGATGGCCTGCCAAACGACGTAGTTGACATTCTTTCAATTCTTCCGCGTTACCCCGTGCCATTCAGCATTGGAATGACCTGCCAAACGACATAGTTGACATTCTTTCAATTCTTCCGCGTTACCCCGTGCCATTCAGCATTGGGATGGCCTGCCAAACGACGTAGTTCACATTCTTTCAATTCTTCCGCGTTACCCCGTGCCATTCAGCATTGGAATGACCTGCCAAACGACATAGTTGACATTCTTTCCATTCTTCCGCGTTACCCCGTGCCATTCAGCATTGGAATGACCTGCCAAACCACATTGTTGACATTCTTTCAATTCTTCCGCGTTACCCCGTGCCATTCAGCATTGGGATGGCCTGCCAAACGACGTAGTTGACATTCTTTCAATTCTTCCGCGTTACCCCGTGCCATTCAGCATTGGAATGACCTGCCAAACGACATAGTTGACATTCTTTCAATTCTTCCGCGTTACCCCGTGCCATTCAGCATTGGGATGGCCTGCCAAACGACGTAGTTCACATTCTTTCAATTCTTCCGCGTTACCCCGTGCCATTCAGCATTGGAATGACCTGCCAAACGACATAGTTGACATTCTTTCAATTCTTCCGCGTTACCCCGTGCCATTCAGCATTGGAATGACCTGCCAAACGACATAGTTGCCATTCTTTCAATTCTTCCGCATTACCCCATGCCATTCAGCATTGGAATGACCTGCCAAACGACATAGTTGACATTCTTTCAATTCTTCCGCATTACCCCGTGCCATTCAGCATTGGAATGACCTGCCAAACGACATAGTTGACATTCTTTCAATTCTTCCGCGTTACCCCGTGCCATTCAGCATTGTAATGACCTGCCAAACGACATAGTTGGCATTCTTTCAATTCTTCCGCGTTACCCCGTGCCATTCAGCATTGGAATGACCTGCCAAACGACATAGTTGACATTCTTTCAATTCTTCCGCGTTACCCCGTGCCATTCAGCATTGGATTGACCTGCCAAACGACATAGTTGACATTCTTTCCATTCTTCCGCGTTACCCCGTGCCATTCAGCATTGGAATGACCTGCCAAACGACATAGTTGACATTCTTTCAATTCTTCCGCGTTAACCCGGGCCATTCAGCATTGGAATGACCTGCCAAACGACATAGTTGACATTCTTTCAATTCTTCCGTGTTACCCCGCGCCATTCAGCATTGGAATGACCTGCCAAATGACATAGTTGACATTCTTTCAATTCTTTCGCGTTATCCCGTGCCATTCAGCATTGGGATGGCCTGCCAAACGACATAGTTGACATTCTTTCAATTCTTCCGCGTTACACCGTGCCATTCAGCATTGGAATGACCTGCCAAACGACATAGTTGACATTCTTTCAATTCTTCCGCGTTACCCCGTGCCATTCAGCATTGGAATGACCTGCCAAACGACATAGTTGACATTCTTTCAATTCTTCCGCGTTACCCCGCGCAGTTCAGCATTGGAATGACCTGCCAAACGACATAGTTGACATTCTTTCAATTCTTCCGCGTTACCCCGCGCCAGTCAGCATTGGAATGACCTGCCAAACGACATAGTTGACATTCTTTCAATTCTTCCGCATTGCCCCGCGCCATTCAGCATTGGAATGACCTGCCAAACGACATAGTTGACATTCTTTCCATTCTTCCGCGTTACCCCATGCCATTCAGCATTGGAATGACCTGCCAAACGACATAGTTGTCATTCTCTCAATTCTTCCGCGTTACCCCGCGCCATTCAGCATTGGAATGACCTGCCAAACGACATAGTTGACATTCTTTCCATTCTTCCGCGTTACCCCGCGCCATTCAGCATAGGAATGACCTGCCAAACGACATAGTTGACCTTCTTTCAATTCTTCCGCGTTACCCCGTGCCATTCAGCATTGGGATGACCTGCCAAACGAAATAGTTGACATTCTTTCAATTCTTCCGCGTTACCCCGCGCCATTCAGCATTGGAACGACCTGCCAAACGACATAGTTGACATTCTTTCCATTCTTCCGCGTTACCCCGTGCCATTCAGCATTGGAATGACCTGCCAAACCACATTGTTGACATTCTTTCAATTCTTCCGCGTTACCCCGTGCCATTCAGCATTGGGATGGCCTGCCAAACGACGTAGTTGACATTCTTTCAATTCTTCCGCGTTACCCCGTGCCATTCAGCATTGGAATGACCTGCCAAACGACATAGTTGACATTCTTTCAATTCTTCCGCGTTACCCCGTGCCATTCAGCATTGGGATGGCCTGCCAAACGACGTAGTTCACATTCTTTCAATTCTTCCGCGTTACCCCGTGCCATTCAGCATTGGAATGACCTGCCAAACGACATAGTTGACATTCTTTCCATTCTTCCGCGTTACCCCGTGCCATTCAGCATTGGAATGACCTGCCAAACCACATTGTTGACATTCTTTCAATTCTTCCGCGTTACCCCGTGCCATTCAGCATTGGGATGGCCTGCCAAACGACGTAGTTGACATTCTTTCAATTCTTCCGCGTTACCCCGTGCCATTCAGCATTGGAATGACCTGCCAAACGACATAGTTGACATTCTTTCAATTCTTCCGCGTTACCCCGTGCCATTCAGCATTGGGATGGCCTGCCAAACGACGTAGTTCACATTCTTTCAATTCTTCCGCGTTACCCCGTGCCATTCAGCATTGGAATGACCTGCCAAACGACATAGTTGACATTCTTTCAATTCTTCCGCGTTACCCCGTGCCATTCAGCATTGGAATGACCTGCCAAACGACATAGTTGCCATTCTTTCAATTCTTCCGCATTACCCCATGCCATTCAGCATTGGAATGACCTGCCAAACGACATAGTTGACATTCTTTCAATTCTTCCGCATTACCCCGTGCCATTCAGCATTGGAATGACCTGCCAAACGACATAGTTGACATTCTTTCAATTCTTCCGCGTTACCCCGTGCCATTCAGCATTGTAATGACCTGCCAAACGACATAGTTGGCATTCTTTCAATTCTTCCGCGTTACCCCGTGCCATTCAGCATTGGAATGACCTGCCAAACGACATAGTTGACATTCTTTCAATTCTTCCGCGTTACCCCGTGCCATTCAGCATTGGATTGACCTGCCAAACGACATAGTTGACATTCTTTCCATTCTTCCGCGTTACCCCGTGCCATTCAGCATTGGAATGACCTGCCAAACGACATAGTTGACATTCTTTCAATTCTTCCGCGTTAACCCGGGCCATTCAGCATTGGAATGACCTGCCAAACGACATAGTTGACATTCTTTCAATTCTTCCGTGTTACCCCGCGCCATTCAGCATTGGAATGACCTGCCAAATGACATAGTTGACATTCTTTCAATTCTTTCGCGTTATCCCGTGCCATTCAGCATTGGGATGGCCTGCCAAACGACATAGTTGACATTCTTTCAATTCTTCCGCGTTACACCGTGCCATTCAGCATTGGAATGACCTGCCAAACGACATAGTTGACATTCTTTCAATTCTTCCGCGTTACCCCGTGCCATTCAGCATTGGAATGACCTGCCAAACGACATAGTTGACATTCTTTCAATTCTTCCGCGTTACCCCGCGCAGTTCAGCATTGGAATGACCTGCCAAACGACATAGTTGACATTCTTTCAATTCTTCCGCGTTACCCCGCGCCAGTCAGCATTGGAATGACCTGCCAAACGACATAGTTGACATTCTTTCAATTCTTCCGCATTGCCCCGCGCCATTCAGCATTGGAATGACCTGCCAAACGACATAGTTGACATTCTTTCCATTCTTCCGCGTTACCCCATGCCATTCAGCATTGGAATGACCTGCCAAACGACATAGTTGACATTCTTTCAATTCTTCCGCGTTACCCCGTGCCATTCAGCATTGGAATGACCTGCCAAACGACATAGTTGACATTCTTTCAATTCTTCCGCGTTACCCCGTGCCATTCAGCATTGGAATGACCTGCCAAACGACATAGTTGGCATTCTTTCAATTCTTCTGCGTTACCCCGTGCCATTCCGCATTGGAATGACCTGCCAAACGACATAGTTGACATTCTTTCAATTCTTCCGCGTTACCCCCTGCCATTCAGCATTGGGATGGCGTGCCAAACGACATAGCTGACATTCTTTCCATTCTTCCGCATTACCCCATGCCATTCAGCATTGGGATGGCCTGCCAAACGACATAGTTGACATTCTTTCAATTCTTCCGTGTTACCCGGCGCCATTCAGCATTGGAATGACCTGCCAAATGACAAAGTTGACATTCTTTCAATTCTTCCGCGTTACCCCGTGCCATTCAGCATTGGGATGGCCTGCCAAACGACATAGTTGACATTCTTTCAATTCTTCCGCGTTACCCCGTGCCATTCAGCATTGGAATGACCTGCTAAACGACATAGTTGACATTCTTTCAATTTTTTCGCGTTACCCCGTGCCATTCAGCATTGGAATGACCTGCCAAACGACATAGTTGACATTCATTCAATTCTTCCGCGTTACCCCGCGCCATTCAGCATTGGAATGACCTGCCAAACGACATAGTTGACATTCTTTCAATTCTTCCGCGTTACCCCATGCCATTCAGCATTGGAATGACCTGCCAAACGACATAGTTGACATTCTTTCAATTCTTCCGCATTACCCCGTGCCATTCAGCATTGGAATGACCTGCCAAACGACATAGTTGACATTCTTTCAATTCTTCCGCGTTACCCCGTGCCATTCAGCATTGGAATGACCTGCCAAACGACATAGTTGGCATTCTTTCAATTCTTCCGCGTTACCCCGTGCCATTCAGCATTGGAATGACCTGCCAAACGACATAGTTGACATTCTTTCTATTCTTCCGCGTTACCCCCTGCCATTCAGCATTGGGATGGCGTGCCAAACGACATAGTTGACATTCTTTCCATTCTTCCGCGTTAACCC
The DNA here is from genome assembly GCF_038994185.2 of Dermacentor albipictus. Lineage (NCBI taxonomy): Eukaryota > Metazoa > Arthropoda > Arachnida > Ixodida > Ixodidae > Dermacentor > Dermacentor albipictus. The sequence continues at coordinate 11,349,639 of NC_091825.1, read as the reverse complement.
ATGCCATTCAGCATTGGAATGACCTGCCAAATGACATAGTTGACATTCTTTCAATTCTTCCGCGTTACCCCGTGCCATTCAGCATTGGGATGGCCTGCCAAACGACATAGTTGACATTCTTTCAATTCTTTCGCGTTACCCCGTGCCATTCAGCATTGGAATGACCTGCCAAACGACATAGTTGACATTCTTTCAATTCTTCCGCGTTACCCCGCGCCATTCAGCATTGGAATGACCTGCCAAACGACATAGTTGACATTCTTTCCATTCTTCCGCGTTACCCCGCGCCATTCAGCATAGGAATGACCTGCCAAACGACATAGTTGACATTCTTTCCATTCTTCCGCGTTACCCCGTGCCATTCAGCATTGGAATGACCTGCCAAACCACATTGTTGACATTCTTTCAATTCTTCCGCGTTACCCCGTGCCATTCAGCATTGGAATGACCTGCCAAACGACATAGTTGACATTCTTTCAATTCTTCCGCGTTACCCCGTGCCATTCAGCATTGGAATGACCTGCCAAACGACATAGTTGACATTCTTTCAATTCTTCCGCGTTACCCCGTGCCATTCAGCATTGGGATGGCCTGCCAAACGACGTAGTTGACATTCTTTCAATTCTTCCGCGTTACCCCGTGCCATTCAGCATTGGAATGACCTGCCAAACGACATAGTTGACATTCTTTCAATTCTTCCGCGTTACCCCGTGCCATTCAGCATTAGGATGGCCTGCCAAACGACGTAGTTGACATTCTTTCAGTTCTTCCGCGTTACCCCGTGCCATTCAGCATTGGAATGACCTGCTAAACGACATAGTTGACATTCTTTCAATTCTTCCGCGTTACCCCGTGCCATTCAGCATTGGGATGACCTGCCAAACGACGTAGTTGACATTCTTTCAATTCTTCCGCGTTACCCCGCGCCATTCAGCATTGGAATGACCTGCCAAATGACATAGTTGACATTCTTTCCATTCTTCCGCGTTACGCCGCGCCATTCAGCATAGGAATGACCTGCCAAACGACATAGTTGGCATTCTTTCAATTCTTCTGCGTTACCCCGTGCCATTCAGCATTGGAATGACCTGCTAAACGACATAGTTGACATTCTTTCAATTCTTCCGCGTTACCCCCTGCCATTCAGCATTGGGATGGCGTGCCAAACGACATAGCTGTCATTCTTTCCATTCTTCCGCGTTAACCCATGCCATTCAGCATTGGAATGACCTGCCAAACGACATAGTTGACATTCTTTCCATTCTTCTGCGTTACCCCATGCCATTCAGCATTGGAATGACCTGCTAAACGACATAGTTGACATTCTTTCAATTCTTCCGCGTTACCCCGTGCCATTCAGCATTGGAATGACCTGCCAAATGACATAGTTGACAATTCTTTCAATTCTACCGCGTTACCCCGTGCCATTCAGCATTGGAATGACCTGCCAAACGACATAGTTGACATTCTTTCAATTCTTCCGCGTTACCCCGTGCCATTCAGCATTGGAATGACCTGCCAAACGACATAGTTGACATTCTTTCAATTCTTCCGCGTTACCCCGTGCCATTCAGCATTGGGATGGCCTGCCAAACGACGTAGTTGACATTCTTTCAATTCTTCCGCGTTACCCCGTGCCATTCAGCATTGGAATGACCTGCCAAACGACATAGTTGACATTCTTTCAATTCTTCCGCGTTACCCCGTGCCATTCAGCATTGGGATGGCCTGCCAAACGACGTAGTTCACATTCTTTCAATTCTTCCGCGTTACGCCGTGCCATTCAGCATTGGAATGACCTGCCAAACGACATAGTTGACATTCTTTCAATTCTTCCGCGTTACCCCGTGCCATTCACATTGGAATGACCTGCCAAACGACATAGTTGGCATTCTTTCAATTCTTCTGCGTTACCCCGTGCCATTCAGCATTGGAATGGCCTGCCAAACGACATAGTTGACATTCTTTCAATTCTTCCGCGTTACCCCGTGCCATTCAGCATTGGAATGACCTGCCAAACGACATAGTTGACATTCTTTCAATTCTTTCACGTTACCCCGCGCCATTCAGCATTGGAATGACCTGCCAAACGACATAGTTGACATTCTTTCCATTCTTCCGCGTTACCCCGCGCCATTCAGCATAGGAATGACCTGCCAAACGACATAGTTGACATTCTTTCCATTCTTCCGCGTTACCCCGTGCCATTCAGCATTGGAATGACCTGCCAAACCACATTGTTGACATTCTTTCAATTCTTCCGCGTTACCCCGTGCCATTCAGCATTGGAATGACCTGCCAAACGACATAGTTGACATTCTTTCAATTCTTCCGCGTTACCCCGTGCCATTCAGCATTGGAATGACCTGCCAAACGACATAGTTGACATTCTTTCAATTCTTCCGCGTTACCCCGTGCCATTCAGCATTGGGATGGCCTGCCAAACGACGTAGTTGACATTCTTTCAATTCTTCCGCGTTACCCCGTGCCATTCAGCATTGGAATGACCTGCCAAACGACATAGTTGACATTCTTTCAATTCTTCCGCGTTACCCCGTGCCATTCAGCATTGGGATGGCCTGCCAAACGACGTAGTTCACATTCTTTCAATTCTTCCGCGTTACCCCGTGCCATTCAGCATTGGAATGACCTGCCAAACGACATAGTTGACATTCTTTCAATTCTTCCGCGTTACCCCGTGCCATTCAGCATTGGAATGACCTGCCAAACGACATAGTTGGCATTCTTTCAATTCTTCTGCGTTACCCCGTGCCATTCAGCATTGGAATGACCTGCCAAACGACATAGTTGACATTCTTTCAATTCCTCCGCGTTACCCCCTGCCATTCAGCATTGGGATGGCGTGCCAAACGACATAGCTGTCATTCTTTCCATTCTTCCGCGTTAACCCATGCCATTCAGCATTGGAATGACCTGCCAAACGACATAGTTGACATTCTTTCCATTCTTCTGCGTTACCCCATGCCATTCAGCATTGGAATGACCTGCTAAACGACATAGTTGACATTCTTTCAATTCTTCCGCGTTACCCCGTGCCATTCAGCATTTGAATGACCTGCCAAATGACATAGTTGACATTCTTTCAATTCTTCCGCGTTACCCCGTGCCATTCAGCATTGGAATGACCTGCCAAACGACATAGTTGCCATTCTTTCAATTCTTCCGCGTTACCCCATGCCATTCAGCATTGGAATGACCTGCCAAACGACATAGTTGACATTCTTTCAATTCTTCCGCATTACCCCGTGCCATTCAGCATTGGAATGACCTGCCAAACGACATAGTTGACATTCTTTCAATTCTTCCGCGTTACCCCGTGCCATTCAGCATTGGAATGACCTGCCAAACGACATAGTTGGCATTCTTTCAATTCTTCCGCGTTACCCCGTGCCATTCAGCATTGGAATGACCTGCCAAACGACATAGTTGACATTCTTTCAATTCTTCCGCGTTACCCCCTGCCATTCAGCATTGGGATGGCGTGCCAAACGACATAGTTGACATTCTTTCCATTCTTCCGCGTTAACCCATGCCATTCAGCATTGGAATGACCTGCCAAACGACATAGTTGACATTCTTTCAATTCTTCCGCGTTAACCCGTGCCATTCAGCATTGGAATGACCTGCCAAACGACAAAGTTGACATTCTTTCAATTCTTCCGTGTTACCCCGCGCCATTCAGCATTGGAATGACCTGCCAAATGACATAGTTGACATTCTTTCAATTCTTCCGCGTTACCCCGTGCCATTCAGCATTGGGATGGCCTGCCAAACGACATAGTTGACATTCTTTCAATTCTTCCGCGTTACCCCGTGCCATTCAGCATTGGAATGACCTGCCAAACGACATAGTTGACATTCTTTCAATTCTTCCGCGTTACCCCGCGCCATTCAGCATTGGAATGACCTGCCAAACGACATAGTTGACATTCTTTCCATTCTTCCGCGTTACCCCGCGCCATTCAGCATAGGAATGACCTGCCAAACGACATAGTTGACATTCTTTCCATTCTTCCGCGTTACCCCGTGCCATTCAGCATTGGAATGACCTGCCAAACCACATTGTTGACATTCTTTCAATTCTTCCGCGTTACCCCGTGCCATTCAGCATTGGAATGACCTGCCAAACGACATAGTTGACATTCTTTCAATTCTTCCGCGTTACCCCGTGCCATTCAGCATTGGAATGACCTGCCAAACGACATAGTTGACATTCTTTCAATTCTTCCGCGTTACCCCGTGCCATTCAGCATTGGGATGGCCTGCCAAACGACGTAGTTGACATTCTTTCAATTCTTCCGCGTTACCCCGTGCCATTCAGCATTGGAATGACCTGCCAAACGACATAGTTGACATTCTTTCAATTCTTCCGCGTTACCCCGTGCCATTCAGCATTGGGATGGCCTGCCAAACGACGTAGTTCACATTCTTTCAATTCTTCCGCGTTACCCCGTGCCATTCAGCATTGGAATGACCTGCCAAACGACATAGTTGACATTCTTTCAATTCTTCCGCGTTACCCCGTGCCATTCAGCATTGGAATGACCTGCCAAACGACATAGTTGGCATTCTTTCAATTCTTCTGCGTTACCCCGTGCCATTCAGCATTGGAATGACCTGCCAAACGACATAGTTGACATTCTTTCAATTCTTCCGCGTTACCCCCTGCCATTCAGCATTGGGATGGCGTGCCAAACGACATAGCTGTCATTCTTTCCATTCTTCCGCATTACCCCATGCCATTCAGCATTGGGATGGCCTGCCAAACGACATAGTTGACATTCTTTCAATTCTTCCGTGTTACCCGGCGCCATTCAGCATTGGAATGACCTGCCAAATGACATATTTGACATTCTTTCAATTCTTCCGCGTTACCCCGTGCCATTCAGCATTGGGATGGCCTGCCAAACGACATAGTTGACATTCTTTCAATTCTTCCGCGTTACCCCGTGCCATTCAGCATTGGAATGACCTGCTAAACGACATAGTTGACATTCTTTCAATTCTTCCGCGTTACCCCGTGCCATTCAGCATTGGGATGACCTGCCAAACGACATAGTTGACATTCTTTCAATTCTTCCGCGTTACCCCGCGCCATTCAGCATTGGAATGACCTGCCAAACGACATAGTTGACATTCTTTCCATTCTTCCGCGTTACGCCGCGCCATTCAGCATAGGAATGACCTGCCAAACGACATAGTTGACATTCTTTCCATTCTTCCGCGTTACCCCGTGCCATTCAGCATTGGAATGACCTGCCAAACAACATTGTTGACATTCTTTCAATTCTTCCGCGTTACCCCGTGCCATTCAGCATTGGAATGACCTGCCAAACGACATAGTTGACATTCTTTCAATTCTTCCGCGTTACCCCGTGCCATTCAGCATTGGAATGACCTGCCAAACGACATAGTTGACATTCTTTCAATTCTTCCGCGTTACCCCGTGCCATTCAGCATTGGGATGGCCTGCCAAACGACGTAGTTGACATTCTTTCAATTCTTCCGCGTTACCCCGTGCCATTCAGCATTGGAATGACCTGCCAAACGACATAGTTGACATTCTTTCAATTCTTCCGCGTTACCCCGTGCCATTCAGCATTGGGATGGCCTGCCAAACGACGTAGTTCACATTCTTTCAATTCTTCCGCGTTACCCCGTGCCATTCAGCATTGGAATGACCTGCCAAACGACATAGTTGACATTCTTTCAATTCTTCCGCGTTACCCCGTGCCATTCAGCATTGGAATGACCTGCCAAACGACATAGTTGGCATTCTTTCAATTCTTCTGCGTTACCCCGTGCCATTCAGCATTGGAATGGCCTGCCAAACGACATAGTTGACATTCTTTCAATTCTTCCGCGTTACCCCGTGCCATTCAGCATTGGAATGACCTGCCAAACGACATAGTTGACATTCTTTCAATTCTTTCACGTTACCCCGCGCCATTCAGCATTGGAATGACCTGCCAAACGACATAGTTGACATTCTTTCCATTCTTCCGCGTTACCCCGCGCCATTCAGCATAGGAATGACCTGCCAAACGACATAGTTGACATTCTTTCCATTCTTCCGCGTTACCCCGTGCCATTCAGCATTGGAATGACCTGCCAAACCACATTGTTGACATTCTTTCAATTCTTCCGCGTTACCCCGTGCCATTCAGCATTGGAATGACCTGCCAAACGACATAGTTGACATTCTTTCAATTCTTCCGCGTTACCCCGTGCCATTCAGCATTGGAATGACCTGCCAAACGACATAGTTGACATTCTTTCAATTCTTCCGCGTTACCCCGTGCCATTCAGCATTGGGATGGCCTGCCAAACGACGTAGTTGACATTCTTTCAATTCTTCCGCGTTACCCCGTGCCATTCAGCATTGGAATGACCTGCCAAACGACATAGTTGACATTCTTTCAATTCTTCCGCGTTACCCCGTGCCATTCAGCATTGGGATGGCCTGCCAAACGACGTAGTTCACATTCTTTCAATTCTTCCGCGTTACCCCGTGCCATTCAGCATTGGAATGACCTGCCAAACGACATAGTTGACATTCTTTCAATTCTTCCGCGTTACCCCGTGCCATTCAGCATTGGAATGACCTGCCAAACGACATAGTTGGCATTCTTTCAATTCTTCTGCGTTACCCCGTGCCATTCAGCATTGGAATGACCTGCCAAACGACATAGTTGACATTCTTTCAATTCCTCCGCGTTACCCCCTGCCATTCAGCATTGGGATGGCGTGCCAAACGACATAGCTGTCATTCTTTCCATTCTTCCGCGTTAACCCATGCCATTCAGCATTGGAATGACCTGCCAAACGACATAGTTGACATTCTTTCCATTCTTCTGCGTTACCCCATGCCATTCAGCATTGGAATGACCTGCTAAACGACATAGTTGACATTCTTTCAATTCTTCCGCGTTACCCCGTGCCATTCAGCATTTGAATGACCTGCCAAATGACATAGTTGACATTCTTTCAATTCTTCCGCGTTACCCCGTGCCATTCAGCATTGGAATGACCTGCCAAACGACATAGTTGCCATTCTTTCAATTCTTCCGCGTTACCCCATGCCATTCAGCATTGGAATGACCTGCCAAACGACATAGTTGACATTCTTTCAATTCTTCCGCATTACCCCGTGCCATTCAGCATTGGAATGACCTGCCAAACGACATAGTTGACATTCTTTCAATTCTTCCGCGTTACCCCGTGCCATTCAGCATTGGAATGACCTGCCAAACGACATAGTTGGCATTCTTTCAATTCTTCCGCGTTACCCCGTGCCATTCAGCATTGGAATGACCTGCCAAACGACATAGTTGACATTCTTTCAATTCTTCCGCGTTACCCCCTGCCATTCAGCATTGGGATGGCGTGCCAAACGACATAGTTGACATTCTTTCCATTCTTCCGCGTTAACCCATGCCATTCAGCATTGGAATGACCTGCCAAACGACATAGTTGACATTCTTTCAATTCTTCCGCGTTAACCCGTGCCATTCAGCATTGGAATGACCTGCCAAACGACAAAGTTGACATTCTTTCAATTCTTCCGTGTTACCCCGCGCCATTCAGCATTGGAATGACCTGCCAAATGACATAGTTGACATTCTTTCAATTCTTCCGCGTTACCCCGTGCCATTCAGCATTGGGATGGCCTGCCAAACGACATAGTTGACATTCTTTCAATTCTTCCGCGTTACCCCGTGCCATTCAGCATTGGAATGACCTGCCAAACGACATAGTTGACATTCTTTCAATTCTTCCGCGTTACCCCGCGCCATTCAGCATTGGAATGACCTGCCAAACGACATAGTTGACATTCTTTCCATTCTTCCGCGTTACCCCGCGCCATTCAGCATAGGAATGACCTGCCAAACGACATAGTTGACATTCTTTCCATTCTTCCGCGTTACCCCGTGCCATTCAGCATTGGAATGACCTGCCAAACCACATTGTTGACATTCTTTCAATTCTTCCGCGTTACCCCGTGCCATTCAGCATTGGAATGACCTGCCAAACGACATAGTTGACATTCTTTCAATTCTTCCGCGTTACCCCGTGCCATTCAGCATTGGAATGACCTGCCAAACGACATAGTTGACATTCTTTCAATTCTTCCGCGTTACCCCGTGCCATTCAGCATTGGGATGGCCTGCCAAACGACGTAGTTGACATTCTTTCAATTCTTCCGCGTTACCCCGTGCCATTCAGCATTGGAATGACCTGCCAAACGACATAGTTGACATTCTTTCAATTCTTCCGCGTTACCCCGTGCCATTCAGCATTGGGATGGCCTGCCAAACGACGTAGTTCACATTCTTTCAATTCTTCCGCGTTACCCCGTGCCATTCAGCATTGGAATGACCTGCCAAACGACATAGTTGACATTCTTTCAATTCTTCCGCGTTACCCCGTGCCATTCAGCATTGGAATGACCTGCCAAACGACATAGTTGGCATTCTTTCAATTCTTCTGCGTTACCCCGTGCCATTCAGCATTGGAATGACCTGCCAAACGACATAGTTGACATTCTTTCAATTCTTCCGCGTTACCCCCTGCCATTCAGCATTGGGATGGCGTGCCAAACGACATAGCTGTCATTCTTTCCATTCTTCCGCATTACCCCATGCCATTCAGCATTGGGATGGCCTGCCAAACGACATAGTTGACATTCTTTCAATTCTTCCGTGTTACCCGGCGCCATTCAGCATTGGAATGACCTGCCAAATGACATATTTGACATTCTTTCAATTCTTCCGCGTTACCCCGTGCCATTCAGCATTGGGATGGCCTGCCAAACGACATAGTTGACATTCTTTCAATTCTTCCGCGTTACCCCGTGCCATTCAGCATTGGAATGACCTGCTAAACGACATAGTTGACATTCTTTCAATTCTTCCGCGTTACCCCGTGCCATTCAGCATTGGGATGACCTGCCAAACGACATAGTTGACATTCTTTCAATTCTTCCGCGTTACCCCGCGCCATTCAGCATTGGAATGACCTGCCAAACGACATAGTTGACATTCTTTCCATTCTTCCGCGTTACGCCGCGCCATTCAGCATAGGAATGACCTGCCAAACGACATAGTTGACATTCTTTCCATTCTTCCGCGTTACCCCGTGCCATTCAGCATTGGAATGACCTGCCAAACAACATTGTTGACATTCTTTCAATTCTTCCGCGTTACCCCGTGCCATTCAGCATTGGAATGACCTGCCAAACGACATAGTTGACATTCTTTCAATTCTTCCGCGTTACCCCGTGCCATTCAGCATTGGAATGACCTGCCAAACGACATAGTTGACATTCTTTCAATTCTTCCGCGTTACCCCGTGCCATTCAGCATTGGGATGGCCTGCCAAACGACGTAGTTGACATTCTTTCAATTCTTCCGCGTTACCCCGTGCCATTCAGCATTGGAATGACCTGCCAAACGACATAGTTGACATTCTTTCAATTCTTCCGCGTTACCCCGTGCCATTCAGCATTGGGATGGCCTGCCAAACGACGTAGTTCACATTCTTTCAATTCTTCCGCGTTACCCCGTGCCATTCAGCATTGGAATGACCTGCCAAACGACATAGTTGACATTCTTTCAATTCTTCCGCGTTACCCCGTGCCATTCAGCATTGGAATGACCTGCCAAACGACATAGTTGGCATTCTTTCAATTCTTCTGCGTTACCCCGTGCCATTCAGCATTGGAATGGCCTGCCAAACGACATAGTTGACATTCTTTCAATTCTTCCGCGTTACCCCGTGCCATTCAGCATTGGAATGACCTGCCAAACGACATAGTTGACATTCTTTCAATTCTTCCACGTTACCCCGCGCCATTCAGCATTGGAATGACCTGCCAAACGACATAGTTGACATTCTTTCCATTCTTCCGCGTTACCCCGCGCCATTCAGCATAGGAATGACCTGCCAAACGACATAGTTGACATTCTTTCCATTCTTCCGCGTTACCCCGTGCCATTCAGCATTGGAATGACCTGCCAAACCACATTGTTGACATTCTTTCAATTCTTCCGCGTTACCCCGTGCCATTCAGCATTGGAATGACCTGCCAAACGACATAGTTGACATTCTTTCAATTCTTCCGCGTTACCCCGTGCCATTCAGCATTGGAATGACCTGCCAAACGACATAGTTGACATTCTTTCAATTCTTCCGCGTTACCCCGTGCCATTCAGCATTGGGATGGCCTGCCAAACGACGTAGTTCACATTCTTTCAATTCTTCCGCGTTACCCCGTGCCATTCAGCATTGGAATGACCTGCCAAACGACATAGTTGACATTCTTTCAATTCTTCCGCGTTACCCCGTGCCATTCAGCATTGGGATGGCCTGCCGAACGACGTAGTTCACATTCTTTCAATTCTTCCGCGTTACCCCGTGCCATTCAGCATTGGAATGACCTGCCAAACGACATAGTTGACATTCTTTCAATTCTTCTGCGTTACCCCGTGCCATTCAGCATTGGAATGACCTGCCAAACGACATAGTTGACATTCTTTCAATTCTTCCGCGTTACCCCCTGCCATTCAGCATTGGGATGGCGTGCCAAACGACATAGCTGTCATTCTTTCCATTCTTCCGCATTACCCCATGCCATTCAGCATTGGGATGGCCTGCCAAACGACGTAGTTGACATTCTTTCAATTCTTCCGCGTTACCCCGTGCCATTCAGCATTGGAATGACCTGCCAAACGACATAGTTGGCATTCTTTCAATTCTTCCGCGTTACCCCGTGCCATTCAGCATTGGAATGACCTGCCAAACGACATAGTTGACATTCTTTCAATTCTTCCGCGTTACCCCCTGCCATTCAGCATTGGGATGGCGTGCCAAACGACATAGTTGACATTCTTTCCATTCTTCCGCGTTAACCCATGCCATTCAGCATTGGAATGACCTGCCAAACGACATAGTTGACATTCTTTCAATTCTTCCGCGTTAACCCGTGCCATTCAGCATTGGAATGACCTGCCAAACGACATAGTTGACATTCTTTCAATTCTTCCGTGTTACCCCGCGCCATTCAGCATTGGAATGACCTGCCAAATGACATAGTTGACATTCTTTCAATTCTTCCGCGTTACCCCGTGCCATTCAGCATTGGGATGGCCTGCCAAACGACATAGTTGACATTCTTTCAATTCTTCCGCGTTACCCCGTGCCATTCAGCATTGGAATGACCTGCCAAACGACATAGTTGACATTCTTTCAATTCTTCCGCGTTACCCCGCGCCATTCAGCATTGGAATGACCTGCCAAACGACATAGTTGACATTCTTTCCATTTTTCCGCGTTACCCCGCGCCATTCAGCATAGGAATGACCTGCCAAACGACATAGTTGACATTCTTTCCATACTTCCGCGTTACCCCGTGCCATTCAGCATTGGAATGACCTGCCAAACCACATTGTTGACATTCTTTCAATTCTTCCGCGTTACCCCGTGCCATTCAGCATTGGAATGACCTGCCAAACGACATAGTTGACATTCTTTCAATTCTTCCGCGTTACCCCGTGCCATTCAGCATTGGAATGACCTGCCAAACGACATAGTTGACATTCTTTCAATTCTTCCGCGTTTCCCCGTGCCATTCAGCATTTGGATGGCCTGCCAAACGACGTAGTTGACATTCTTTCAATTCTTCCGCGTTACCCCGTGCCATTCAGCATTGGAATGACCTGCCAAACGACATAGTTGACATTCTTTCAATTCTTCCGCATTACCCCGTGCCATTCAGCATTGGAATGACCTGCCAAACGACATAGTTGACATTCTTTCAATTCTTCCGCGTTACCCCGTGCCATTCAGCATTGGAATGACCTGCCAAACGATATAGTTGGCATTCTTTCAATTCTTCCGCGTTACCCCGTGCCATTCAGCATTGGAATGACCTGCCAAACGACATAGTTGACATTCTTTCAATTCTTCCGCGTTACCCCCTGCCATTCAGCATTGGGATGGCGTGCCAAACGACATAGTTGACATTCTTTCCATTCTTCCGCGTTAACCCATGCCATTCAGCATTGGAATGACCTGCCAAACGACATAGTTGACATTCTTTCAATTCTTCCGCGTTAACGCGTGCCATTCAGCATTGGAATGACCTGCCAAACGACATAGTTGACATTCTTTCAATTCTTCCGTGTTACCCCGCGCCATTCAGCATTGGAATGACCTGCCAAATGACATAGTTGACATTCTTTCAATTCTTCCGCGTTACCCCGTGCCATTCAGCATTGGGATGGCCTGCCAAACGACATAGTTGACATTCTTTCAATTCTTCCGCGTTACCCCGTGCCATTCAGCATTGGAATGACCTGCCAAACGACATAGTTGACATTCTTTCAATTCTTCCGCGTTACCCCGCGCCATTCAGCATTGGAATGACCTGCCAAACGACATAGTTGACATTCTTTCCATTCTTCCGCGTTACCCCGCGCCATTCAGCATAGGAATGACCTGCCAAACGACATAGTTGACATTCTTTCCATTCTTCCGCGTTACCCCGTGCCATTCAGCATTGGAATGACCTGCCAAACCACATTGTTGACATTCTTTCAATTCTTCCGTGTTACCCCGTGCCATTCAGCATTGGAATGACCTGCCAAACGACATAGTTGACATTCTTTCAATTCTTCCGCGTTACCCCGTGCCATTCAGCATTGGAATGACCTGCCAAACGACATAGTTGACATTCTTTCAATTCTTCCGCGTTACCCCGTGCCATTCAGCATTGGGATGGCCTGCCAAACGACGTAGTTGACATTCTTTCAATTCTTCCGCGTTACCCCGTGCCAGTCAGCATTGGAATGACCTGCCAAACGACATAGTTGACATTCTTTCAATTCTTCCGTGTTACCCCGTGCCATTCAGCATTGGGATGGCCTGCCAAACGGCGTAGTTCACATTCTTTCAATTCTTCCGCGTTACCCCGTGCCATTCAGCATTGGAATGACCTGCCAAACGACATAGTTGACATTCTTTCAATTCTTCCGCGTTACCACGTGCCATTCAGCATTGGAATGACCTGCCAAACGACATAGTTGGCATTCTTTCAATTCTTCTGCGTTACCCCGTGCCATTCAGCATTGGAATGACCTGCCAAACGACATAGTTGACATTCTTTCAATTCTTCCGCGTTACCCCCTGCCATTCAGCATTGGGATGGCGTGCCAAACGACATAGCTGTCATTCTTTCCATTCTTCCGCGTTAACCCATGCCATTCAGCATTGGAATGACCTGCCAAACGACATAGTTGACATTCTTTCCATTCTTCTGCGTTACCCCATGCCATTCAGCATTGGAATGACCTGCTAAACGACATAGTTGACATTCTTTCAATTCTTCCACGTTACCCCGTGCCATTCAGCATTGGAATGACCTGCCAAATGACATAGTTGACATTCTTTCAATTCTTCCGCGTTACCCCGTGCCATTCAGCATTGGAATGACCTGCCAAACGACATAGTTGACATTCTTTCAATTCTTCCGCGTTACCCCGTGCCATTCAGCATTGGAATGACCTGCCAAACGACATAGTTGACATTCTTTCAATTCTTCCGCGTTACCCCCTGCCATTCAGCATTGGGATGGCGTGCCAAACGACATAGTTGACATTCTTTCCATTCTTCCGCGTTAACCCATGCCATTCAGCATTGGAATGACCTGCCAAACGACATAGTTGACATTCTTTCAATTCTTCCGCGTTAACCCGTGCCATTCAGCATTGGAATGACCTGCCAAACGACATAGTTGACATTCTTTCAATTCTTCCGTGTTACCCCGCGCCATTCAGCATTGGAATGACCTGCCAAATGACATAGTTGACATTCTTTCAATTCTTCCGCGTTACCCCGTGCCATTCAGCATTGGGATGGCCTGCCAAACGACATAGTTGACATTCTTTCAATTCTTTCGCGTTACCCCGTGCCATTCAGCATTGGAATGACCTGCCAAACGACATAGTTGACATTCTTTCAATTCTTCCGCGTTACCCCGCGCCATTCAGCATTGGAATGACCTGCCAAACGACATAGTTGACATTCTTTCCATTCTTCCGCGTTACCCCGCGCCATTCAGCATAGGAATGACCTGCCAAACGACATAGTTGACATTCTTTCCATTCTTCCGCGTTACCCCGTGCCATTCAGCATTGGAATGACCTGCCAAACCACATTGTTGACATTCTTTCAATTCTTCCGCGTTACCCCGTGCCATTCAGCATTGGAATGACCTGCCAAACGACATAGTTGACATTCTTTCAATTCTTCCGCGTTACCCCGTGCCATTCAGCATTGGAATGACCTGCCAAACAACATAGTTGACATTCTTTCAATTCTTCCGCGTTACCCCGTGCCATTCAGCATTGGGATGGCCTGCCAAACGACGTAGTTGACATTCTTTCAATTCTTCCGCGTTACCCCGTGCCATTCAGCATTGGAATGACCTGCCAAACGACATAGTTGACATTCTTTCAATTCTTCCGCGTTACCCCGTGCCATTCAGCATTGGGATGGCCTGCCAAACGACGTAGTTCACATTCTTTCAATTCTTCCGCGTTACGCCGTGCCATTCAGCATTGGAATGACCTGCCAAACGACATAGTTGACATTCTTTCAATTCTTCCGCGTTACCCCGTGCCATTCACATTGGAATGACCTGCCAAACGACATAGTTGGCATTCTTTCAATTCTTCTGCGTTACCCCGTGCCATTCAGCATTGGAATGGCCTGCCAAACGACATAGTTGACATTCTTTCAATTCTTCCGCGTTACCCCGTGCCATTCAGCATTGGAATGACCTGCCAAACGACATAGTTGACATTCTTTCAATTCTTCCACGTTACCCCGCGCCATTCAGCATTGGAATGACCTGCCAAACGACATAGTTGACATTCTTTCCATTCTTCCGCGTTACCCCGCGCCATTCAGCATAGGAATGACCTGCCAAACGACATAGTAGACATTCTTTCCATTCTTCCGCGTTACCCCGTGCCATTCAGCATTGGAATGACCTGCCAAACCACATTGTTGACATTCTTTCAATTCTTCCGCGTTACCCCGTGCCATTCAGCATTGGAATGACCTGCCAAACGACATAGTTGACATTCTTTCAATTCTTCCGCGTTACCCCGTGCCATTCAGCATTGGAATGACCTGCCAAACGACATAGTTGACATTCTTTCAATTCTTCCGCGTTACCCCGTGCCATTCAGCATTGGGATGGCCTGCCAAACGACGTAGTTGACATTCTTTCAATTCTTCCGCGTTACCCCGTGCCATTCAGCATTGGAATGACCTGCCAAACGACATAGTTGACATTCTTTCAATTCTTCCGCGTTACCCCGTGCCATTCAGCATTGGGATGGCCTGCCAAACGACGTAGTTCACATTCTTTCAATTCTTCCGCGTTACCCCGTGCCATTCAGCATTGGAATGACCTGCCAAACGACATAGTTGGCATTCTTTCAATTCTTCCGCGTTACCCCGTGCCATTCAGCATTGGAATGACCTGCCAAACGACATAGTTGACATTCTTTCAATTCTTCCGCGTTACCCCCTGCCATTCAGCATTGGGATGGCGTGCCAAACGACATAGTTGACATTCTTTCCATTCTTCCGCGTTAACCCATGCCATTCAGCATTGGAATGACCTGCCAAACGACATAGTTGACATTCTTTCAATTCTTCCGCGTTACCCCGTGCCATTCAGCATTGGAATGACCTGCCAAACGACATAGTTGACATTCTTTCAATTCTTCCGCGTTACCCCGTGCCATTCAGCATTAGGATGGCCTGCCAAACGACATAGTTGACATTCTTTCAGTTCTTCCGCGTTACCCCGTGCCATTCAGCATTGGAATGACCTGCTAAACGACATAGTTGACATTCTTTCAATTCTTCCGCGTTACCCCGTGCCATTCAGCATTGGGATGACCTGCCAAACGACATAGTTGACATTCTTTCAATTCTTCCGCGTTACCCCGCGCCATTCAGCATTGGAATGACCTGCCAAATGACATAGTTGACATTCTTTCCATTCTTCCGCGTTACGCCGCGCCATTCAGCATAGGAATGACCTGCCAAACGACATAGTTGACATTCTTTCCATTCTTCCGCGTTACCCCGTGCCATTCAGCATTGGAATGACCTGCTAAACGACATAGTTGACATTCTTTCAATTCTTCCTCGTTACCCCGTGCCATTCAGCATTGGGATGACCTGCCAAACGACATAGTTGACATTCTTTCAATTCTTCCGCGTTACCCCGCGCCATTCAGCATTGGAATGACCTGCCAAATGACATAGTTGACATTCTTTCCATTCTTCCGCGTTACGCCGCGCCATTCAGCATAGGAATGACCTGCCAAACGACATAGTTGACATTCTTTCCATTCTTCCGCGTTACCCCGTGCCATTCAGCATTGGAATGACCTGCCAAACCACATTGTTGACATTCTTTCAATTCTTCCGCGTTACCCCGTGCCATTCAGCATTGGAATGACCTGCCAAACGACATAGTTGACATTCTTTCAATTCTTCCGCGTTACCCCGTGCCATTCAGCATTGGAATGACCTGCCAAACGACATAGTTGACATTCTTTCAATTCTTCCGCGTTACCCCGTGCCATTCAGCATTGGGATGGCCTGCCAAACGACGTAGTTGACATTCTTTCAATTCTTCCGCGTTACCCCGTGCCATTCAGCATTGGAATGACCTGCCAAACGACATAGTTGACATTCTTTCAATTCTTCCGCGTTACCCCGTGCCATTCAGCATTGGGATGGCCTGCCAAACGACGTAGTTCACATTCTTTCAATTCTTCCGCGTTACGCCGTGCCATTCAGCATTGGAATGACCTGCCAAACGACATAGTTGACATTCTTTCAATTCTTCCGCGTTACCCCGTGCCATTCACATTGGAATGACCTGCCAAACGACATAGTTGGCATTCTTTCAATTCTTCTGCGTTACCCCGTGCCATTCAGCATTGGAATGGCCTGCCAAACGACATAGTTGACATTCTTTCAATTCTTCCGCGTTACCCCGTGCCATTCAGCATTGGAATGACCTGCCAAACGACATAGTTGACATTCTTTCAATTCTTCCACGTTACCCCGCGCCATTCAGCATTGGAATGACCTGCCAAACGACATAGTTGACATTCTTTCCATTCTTCCGCGTTACCCCGCGCCATTCAGCATAGGAATGACCTGCCAAACGACATAGTTGACATTCTTTCCATTCTTCCGCGTTACCCCGTGCCATTCAGCATTGGAATGACCTGCCAAACCACATTGTTGACATTCTTTCAATTCTTCCGCGTTACCCCGTGCCATTCAGCATTGGAATGACCTGCCAAACGACATAGTTGACATTCTTTCAATTCTTCCGCGTTACCCCGTGCCATTCAGCATTGGAATGACCTGCCAAACGACATAGTTGACATTCTTTCAATTCTTCCGCGTTACCCCGTGCCATTCAGCATTGGGATGGCCTGCCAAACGACGTAGTTGACATTCTTTCAATTCTTCCGCGTTACCCCGTGCCATTCAGCATTGGAATGACCTGCCAAACGACATAGTTGACATTCTTTCAATTCTTCCGCGTTACCCCGTGCCATTCAGCATTGGGATGGCCTGCCAAACGACGTAGTTCACATTCTTTCAATTCTTCCGCGTTACCCCGTGCCATTCAGCATTGGAATGACCTGCCAAACGACATAGTTGACATTCTTTCAATTCTTCCGCGTTACCCCGTGCCATTCAGCATTGGAATGACCTGCCAAACGACATAGTTGGCATTCTTTCAATTCTTCTGCGTTACCCCGTGCCATTCAGCATTGGAATGACCTGCCAAACGACATAGTTGACATTCTTTCAATTCTTCCGCGTTACCCCCTGCCATTCAGCATTGGGATGGCGTGCCAAACGACATAGCTGTCATTCTTTCCATTCTTCCGCGTTAACCCATGCCATTCAGCATTGGAATGACCTGCCAAACGACATAGTTGACATTCTTTCCATTCTTCTGCGTTACCCCATGCCATTCAGCATTGGAATGACCTGCTAAACGACATAGTTGACATTCTTTCAATTCTTCCGCGTTACCCCGTGCCATTCAGCATTTGAATGACCTGCCAAATGACATAGTTGACATTCTTTCAATTCTTCCGCGTTACCCCGTGCCATTCAGCATTGGAATGACCTGCCAAACGACATAGTTGCCATTCTTTCAATTCTTCCGCGTTACCCCATGCCATTCAGCATTGGAATGACCTGCCAAACGACATAGTTGACATTCTTTCAATTCTTCCGCATTACCCCGTGCCATTCAGCATTGGAATGACCTGCCAAACGACATAGTTGACATTCTTTCAATTCTTCCGCGTTACCCCGTGCCATTCAGCATTGGAATGACCTGCCAAACGACATAGTTGGCATTCTTTCAATTCTTCCGCGTTACCCCGTGCCATTCAGCATTGGAATGACCTGCCAAACGACATAGTTGACATTCTTTCAATTCTTCCGCGTTACCCCCTGCCATTCAGCATTGGGATGGCGTGCCAAACGACATAGTTGACATTCTTTCCATTCTTCCGCGTTAACCCATGCCATTCAGCATTGGAATGACCTGCCAAACGACATAGTTGACATTCTTTCAATTCTTCCGCGTTAACCCGTGCCATTCAGCATTGGAATGACCTGCCAAACGACAAAGTTGACATTCTTTCAATTCTTCCGTGTTACCCCGCGCCATTCAGCATTGGAATGACCTGCCAAATGACATAGTTGACATTCTTTCAATTCTTCCGCGTTACCCCGTGCCATTCAGCATTGGGATGGCCTGCCAAACGACATAGTTGACATTCTTTCAATTCTTCCGCGTTACCCCGTGCCATTCAGCATTGGAATGACCTGCCAAACGACATAGTTGACATTCTTTCAATTCTTCCGCGTTACCCCGCGCCATTCAGCATTGGAATGACCTGCCAAACGACATAGTTGACATTCTTTCCATTCTTCCGCGTTACCCCGCGCCATTCAGCATAGGAATGACCTGCCAAACGACATAGTTGACATTCTTTCCATTCTTCCGCGTTACCCCGTGCCATTCAGCATTGGAATGACCTGCCAAACCACATTGTTGACATTCTTTCAATTCTTCCGCGTTACCCCGTGCCATTCAGCATTGGAATGACCTGCCAAACGACATAGTTGACATTCTTTCAATTCTTCCGCGTTACCCCGTGCCATTCAGCATTGGAATGACCTGCCAAACGACATAGTTGACATTCTTTCAATTCTTCCGCGTTACCCCGTGCCATTCAGCATTGGGATGGCCTGCCAAATGACGTAGTTGACATTCTTTCAATTCTTCCGCGTTACCCCGTGCCATTCAGCATTGGAATGACCTGCCAAACGACATAGTTGACATTCTTTCAATTCTTCCGCGTTACCCCGTGCCATTCAGCATTGGGATGGCCTGCCAAACGACGTAGTTCACATTCTTTCAATTCTTCCGCGTTACCCCGTGCCATTCAGCATTGGAATGACCTGCCAAACGACATAGTTGACATTCTTTCAATTCTTCCGCGTTACCCCGTGCCATTCAGCATTGGAATGACCTGCCAAACGACATAGTTGGCATTCTTTCAATTCTTCTGCGTTACCCCGTGCCATTCAGCATTGGAATGACCTGCCAAACGACATAGTTGACATTCTTTCAATTCTTCCGCGTTACCCCCTGCCATTCAGCATTGGGATGGCGTGCCAAACGACATAGCTGTCATTCTTTCCATTCTTCCCCATTACCCCATGCCATTCAGCATTGGGATGGCCTGCCAAACGACATAGTTGACATTCTTTCAATTCTTCCGTGTTACCCGGCGCCATTCAGCATTGGAATGACCTGCCAAATGACATAGTTGACATTCTTTCAATTCTTCCGCGTTACCCCGTGCCATTCAGCATTGGGATGGCCTGCCAAACGACATAGTTGACATTCTTTCAATTCTTCCGCGTTACCCCGTGCCATTCAGCATTGGAATGACCTGCTAAACGACATAGTTGACATTCTTTCAATTCTTCCGCGTTACCCCGTGCCATTCAGCATTGGGATGACCTGCCAAACGACATAGTTGACATTCTTTCAATTCTTCCGCGTTACCCCGCGCCATTCAGCATTGGAATGACCTGCCAAACGACATAGTTGACATTCTTTCCATTCTTCCGCGTTACGCCGCGCCATTCAGCATAGGAATGACCTGCCAAACGACATAGTTGACATTCTTTCCATTCTTCCGCGTTACCCCGTGCCATTCAGCATTGGAATGACCTGCCAAACAACATTGTTGACATTCTTTCAATTCTTCCGCGTTACCCCGTGCCATTCAGCATTGGAATGACCTGCCAAACGACATAGTTGACATTCTTTCAATTCTTCCGCGTTACCCCGTGCCATTCAGCATTGGAATGACCTGCCAAACGACATAGTTGACATTCTTTCAATTCTTCCGCGTTACCCCGTGCCATTCAGCATTGGGATGGCCTGCCAAACGACGTAGTTGACATTCTTTCAATTCTTCCGCGTTACCCCGTGCCATTCAGCATTGGAATGACCTGCCAAACGACATAGTTGACATTCTTTCAATTCTTCCGCTTTACCCCGTGCCATTCAGCATTGGGATGGCCTGCCAAACGACGTAGTTCACATTCTTTCAATTCTTCCGCGTTACCCCGTGCCATTCAGCATTGGAATGACCTGCCAAACGACATAGTTGACATTCTTTCAATTCTTCCGCGTTACCCCGTGCCATTCAGCATTGGAATGACCTGCCAAACGACATAGTTGGCATTCTTTCAATTCTTCTGCGTTACCCCGTGCCATTCAGCATTGGAATGGCCTGCCAAACGGCATAGTTGACATTCTTTCAATTCTTCCGCGTTACCCCGTGCCATTCAGCATTGGAATGACCTGCCAAACGACATAGTTGACATTCTTTCAATTCTTCCACGTTACCCCGCGCCATTCAGCATTGGAATGACCTGCCAAACGACATAGTTGACATTCTTTCCATTCTTCCGCGTTACCCCGCGCCATTCAGCATAGGAATGACCTGCCAAACGACATAGTTGACATTCTTTCCATTCTTCCGCGTTACCCCGTGCCATTCAGCATTGGAATGACCTGCCAAACCACATTGTTGACATTCTTTCAATTCTTCCGCGTTACCCCGTGCCATTCAGCATTGGAATGACCTGCCAAACGACATAGTTGACATTCTTTCAATTCTTCCGCGTTACCCCGTGCCATTCAGCATTGGAGTGACCTGCCAAACGACATAGTTGACATTCTTTCAATTCTTCCGCGTTACCCCGTGCCATTCAGCATTGGGATGGCCTGCCAAACGACGTAGTTCACATTCTTTCAATTCTTCCGCGTTACCCCGTGCCATTCAGCATTGGAATGACCTGCCAAACGACATAGTTGACATTCTTTCAATTCTTCCGCGTTACCCCGTGCCATTCAGCATTGGGATGGCCTGCCAAACGACGTAGTTCACATTCTTTCAATTCTTCCGCGTTACCCCGTGCCATTCAGCATTGGAATGACCTGCCAAACGACATAGTTGACATTCTTTCAATTCTTCTGCGTTACCCCGTGCCATTCAGCATTGGAATGACCTGCCAAACGACATAGTTGACATTCTTTCAATTCTTCCGCGTTACCCCCTGCCATTCAGCATTGGGATGGCGTGCCAAACGACATAGCTGTCATTCTTTCCATTCTTCCGCATTACCCCATGCCATTCAGCATTGGGATGGCCTGCCAAACGACGTAGTTGACATTCTTTCAATTCTTCCGCGTTACCCCGTGCCATTCAGCATTGGAATGACCTGCCAAACGACATAGTTGGCATTCTTTCAATTCTTCCGCGTTACCCCGTGCCATTCAGCATTGGAATGACCTGCCAAACGACATAGTTGACATTCTTTCAATTCTTCCGCGTTACCCCCTGCCATTCAGCATTGGGATGGCGTGCCAAACGACATAGTTGACATTCTTTCCATTCTTCCGCGTTAACCCATGCCATTCAGCATTGGAATGACCTGCCAAACGACATAGTTGACATTCTTTCAATTCTTCCGCGTTAACCCGTGCCATTCAGCATTGGAATGACCTGCCAAACGACATAGTTGACATTCTTTCAATTCTTCCGTGTTACCCCGCGCCATTCAGCATTGGAATGACCTGCCAAATGACATAGTTGACATTCTTTCAATTCTTCCGCGTTACCCCGTGCCATTCAGCATTGGGATGGCCTGCCAAACGACATAGTTGACATTCTTTCAATTCTTCCGCGTTACCCCGTGCCATTCAGCATTGGAATGACCTGCCAAACGACATAGTTGACATTCTTTCAATTCTTCCGCGTTACCCCGCGCCATTCAGCATTGGAATGACCTGCCAAACGACATAGTTGACATTCTTTCCATTTTTCCGCGTTACCCCGCGCCATTCAGCATAGGAATGACCTGCCAAACGACATAGTTGACATTCTTTCCATACTTCCGCGTTACCCCGTGCCATTCAGCATTGGAATGACCTGCCAAACCACATTGTTGACATTCTTTCAATTCTTCCGCGTTACCCCGTGCCATTCAGCATTGGAATGACCTGCCAAACGACATAGTTGACATTCTTTCAATTCTTCCGCGTTACCCCGTGCCATTCAGCATTGGAATGACCTGCCAAACGACATAGTTGACATTCTTTCAATTCTTCCGCGTTACCCCGTGCCATTCAGCATTGGGATGGCCTGCCAAACGACGTAGTTGACATTCTTTCAATTCTTCCGCGTTACCCCGTGCCATTCAGCATTGGAATGACCTGCCAAACGACATAGTTGACATTCTTTCAATTCTTCCGCATTACCCCGTGCCATTCAGCATTGGAATGACCTGCCAAACGACATAGTTGACATTCTTTCAATTCTTCCGCGTTACCCCGTGCCATTCAGCATTGGAATGACCTGCCAAACGATATAGTTGGCATTCTTTCAATTCTTCCGCGTTACCCCGTGCCATTCAGCATTGGAATGACCTGCCAAACGACATAGTTGACATTCTTTCAATTCTTCCGCGTTACCCCCTGCCATTCAGCATTGGGATGGCGTGCCAAACGACATAGTTGACATTCTTTCCATTCTTCCGCGTTAACCCATGCCATTCAGCATTGGAATGACCTGCCAAACGACATAGTTGACATTCTTTCAATTCTTCCGCGTTAACGCGTGCCATTCAGCATTGGAATGACCTGCCAAACGACATAGTTGACATTCTTTCAATTCTTCCGTGTTACCCCGCGCCATTCAGCATTGGAATGACCTGCCAAATGACATAGTTGACATTCTTTCAATTCTTCCGCGTTACCCCGTGCCATTCAGCATTGGGATGGCCTGCCAAACGACATAGTTGACATTCTTTCAATTCTTCCGCGTTACCCCGTGCCATTCAGCATTGGAATGACCTGCCAAACGACATAGTTGACATTCTTTCAATTCTTCCGCGTTACCCCGCGCCATTCAGCATTGGAATGACCTGCCAAACGACATAGTTGACATTCTTTCCATTCTTCCGCGTTACCCCGCGCCATTCAGCATAGGAATGACCTGCCAAACGACATAGTTGACATTCTTTCCATTCTTCCGCGTTACCCCGTGCCATTCAGCATTGGAATGACCTGCCAAACCACATTGTTGACATTCTTTCAATTCTTCCGTGTTACCCCGTGCCATTCAGCATTGGAATGACCTGCCAAACGACATAGTTGACATTCTTTCAATTCTTCCGCGTTACCCCGTGCCATTCAGCATTGGAATGACCTGCCAAACGACATAGTTGACATTCTTTCAATTCTTCCGCGTTACCCCGTGCCATTCAGCATTGGGATGGCCTGCCAAACGACGTAGTTGACATTCTTTCAATTCTTCCGCGTTACCCCGTGCCAGTCAGCATTGGAATGACCTGCCAAACGACATAGTTGACATTCTTTCAATTCTTCCGTGTTACCCCGTGCCATTCAGCATTGGGATGGCCTGCCAAACGGCGTAGTTCACATTCTTTCAATTCTTCCGCGTTACCCCGTGCCATTCAGCATTGGAATGACCTGCCAAACGACATAGTTGACATTCTTTCAATTCTTCCGCGTTACCACGTGCCATTCAGCATTGGAATGACCTGCCAAACGACATAGTTGACATTCTTTCAATTCTTCCGCGTTACCCCGTGCCATTCAGCATTGGGATGGCGTGCCAAACGACATAGCTGTCATTCTTTCCATTCTTCCGCGTTAACCCATGCCATTCAGCATTGGAATGACCTGCCAAACGACATAGTTGACATTCTTTCCATTCTTCTGCGTTACCCCATGCCATTCAGCATTGGAATGACCTGCTAAACGACATAGTTGACATTCTTTCAATTCTTCCACGTTACCCCGTGCCATTCAGCATTGGAATGACCTGCCAAATGACATAGTTGACATTCTTTCAATTCTTCCGCGTTACCCCGTGCCATTCAGCATTGGAATGACCTGCCAAACGACATAGTTGACATTCTTTCAATTCTTCCGCGTTACCCCGTGCCATTCAGCATTGGAATGACCTGCCAAACGACATAGTTGACATTCTTTCAATTCTTCCGCGTTACCCCCTGCCATTCAGCATTGGGATGGCGTGCCAAACGACATAGTTGACATTCTTTCCATTCTTCCGCGTTAACCCATGCCATTCAGCATTGGAATGACCTGCCAAACGACATAGTTGACATTCTTTCAATTCTTCCGCGTTAACCCGTGCCATTCAGCATTGGAATGACCTGCCAAACGACATAGTTGACATTCTTTCAATTCTTCCGTGTTACCCCGCGCCATTCAGCATTGGAATGACCTGCCAAATGACATAGTTGACATTCTTTCAATTCTTCCGCGTTACCCCGTGCCATTCAGCATTGGGATGGCCTGCCAAACGACATAGTTGACATTCTTTCAATTCTTTCGCGTTACCCCGTGCCATTCAGCATTGGAATGACCTGCCAAACGACATAGTTGACATTCTTTCAATTCTTCCGCGTTACCCCGTGCCATTCAGCATTGGGATGGCCTGCCAAACGACATAGTTGACATTCTTTCAATTCTTCCGCGTTACCCCGTGCCATTCAGCATTGGAATGACCTGCCAAACGACATAGTTGACATTCTTTCAATTCTTCCGCGTTACCCCGCGCCATTCAGCATTGGAATGACCTGCCAAACGACATAGTTGACATTCTTTCCATTTTTCCGCGTTACCCCGCGCCATTCAGCATAGGAATGACCTGCCAAACGACATAGTTGACATTCTTTCCATACTTCCGCGTTACCCCGTGCCATTCAGCATTGGAATGACCTGCCAAACCACATTGTTGACATTCTTTCAATTCTTCCGCGTTACCCCGTGCCATTCAGCATTGGAATGACCTGCCAAACGACATAGTTGACATTCTTTCAATTCTTCCGCGTTACCCCGTGCCATTCAGCATTGGAATGACCTGCCAAACGACATAGTTGACATTCTTTCAATTCTTCCGCGTTACCCCGTGCCATTCAGCATTGGGATGGCCTGCCAAACGACGTAGTTGACATTCTTTCAATTCTTCCGCGTTACCCCGTGCCATTCAGCATTGGAATGACCTGCCAAACGACATAGTTGACATTCTTTCAATTCTTCCGCATTACCCCGTGCCATTCAGCATTGGAATGACCTGCCAAACGACATAGTTGACATTCTTTCAATTCTTCCGCGTTACCCCGTGCCATTCAGCATTGGAATGACCTGCCAAACGATATAGTTGGCATTCTTTCAATTCTTCCGCGTTACCCCGTGCCATTCAGCATTGGAATGACCTGCCAAACGACATAGTTGACATTCTTTCAATTCTTCCGCGTTACCCCCTGCCATTCAGCATTGGGATGGCGTGCCAAACGACATAGTTGACATTCTTTCCATTCTTCCGCGTTAACCCATGCCATTCAGCATTGGAATGACCTGCCAAACGACATAGTTGACATTCTTTCAATTCTTCCGCGTTAACGCGTGCCATTCAGCATTGGAATGACCTGCCAAACGACATAGTTGACATTCTTTCAATTCTTCCGTGTTACCCCGCGCCATTCAGCATTGGAATGACCTGCCAAATGACATAGTTGACATTCTTTCAATTCTTCCGCGTTACCCCGTGCCATTCAGCATTGGGATGGCCTGCCAAACGACATAGTTGACATTCTTTCAATTCTTCCGCGTTACCCCGTGCCATTCAGCATTGGAATGACCTGCCAAACGACATAGTTGACATTCTTTCAATTCTTCCGCGTTACCCCGCGCCATTCAGCATTGGAATGACCTGCCAAACGACATAGTTGACATTCTTTCCATTCTTCCGCGTTACCCCGCGCCATTCAGCATAGGAATGACCTGCCAAACGACATAGTTGACATTCTTTCCATTCTTCCGCGTTACCCCGTGCCATTCAGCATTGGAATGACCTGCCAAACCACATTGTTGACATTCTTTCAATTCTTCCGTGTTACCCCGTGCCATTCAGCATTGGAATGACCTGCCAAACGACATAGTTGACATTCTTTCAATTCTTCCGCGTTACCCCGTGCCATTCAGCATTGGAATGACCTGCCAAACGACATAGTTGACATTCTTTCAATTCTTCCGCGTTACCCCGTGCCATTCAGCATTGGGATGGCCTGCCAAACGACGTAGTTGACATTCTTTCAATTCTTCCGCGTTACCCCGTGCCAGTCAGCATTGGAATGACCTGCCAAACGACATAGTTGACATTCTTTCAATTCTTCCGTGTTACCCCGTGCCATTCAGCATTGGGATGGCCTGCCAAACGGCGTAGTTCACATTCTTTCAATTCTTCCGCGTTACCCCGTGCCATTCAGCATTGGAATGACCTGCCAAACGACATAGTTGACATTCTTTCAATTCTTCCGCGTTACCACGTGCCATTCAGCATTGGAATGACCTGCCAAACGACATAGTTGGCATTCTTTCAATTCTTCTGCGTTACCCCGTGCCATTCAGCATTGGAATGACCTGCCAAACGACATAGTTGACATTCTTTCAATTCTTCCGCGTTACCCCCTGCCATTCAGCATTGGGATGGCGTGCCAAACGACATAGCTGTCATTCTTTCCATTCTTCCGCGTTAACCCATGCCATTCAGCATTGGAATGACCTGCCAAACGACATAGTTGACATTCTTTCCATTCTTCTGCGTTACCCCATGCCATTCAGCATTGGAATGACCTGCTAAACGACATAGTTGACATTCTTTCAATTCTTCCACGTTACCCCGTGCCATTCAGCATTGGAATGACCTGCCAAATGACATAGTTGACATTCTTTCAATTCTTCCGCGTTACCCCGTGCCATTCAGCATTGGAATGACCTGCCAAACGACATAGTTGACATTCTTTCAATTCTTCCGCGTTACCCCGTGCCATTCAGCATTGGAATGACCTGCCAAACGACATAGTTGACATTCTTTCAATTCTTCCGCGTTACCCCCTGCCATTCAGCATTGGGATGGCGTGCCAAACGACATAGTTGACATTCTTTCCATTCTTCCGCGTTAACCCATGCCATTCAGCATTGGAATGACCTGCCAAACGACATAGTTGACATTCTTTCAATTCTTCCGCGTTAACCCGTGCCATTCAGCATTGGAATGACCTGCCAAACGACATAGTTGACATTCTTTCAATTCTTCCGTGTTACCCCGCGCCATTCAGCATTGGAATGACCTGCCAAATGACATAGTTGACATTCTTTCAATTCTTCCGCGTTACCCCGTGCCATTCAGCATTGGGATGGCCTGCCAAACGACATAGTTGACATTCTTTCAATTCTTTCGCGTTACCCCGTGCCATTCAGCATTGGAATGACCTGCCAAACGACATAGTTGACATTCTTTCAATTCTTCCGCGTTACCCCGCGCCATTCAGCATTGGAATGACCTGCCAAACGACATAGTTGACATTCTTTCCATTCTTCCGCGTTACCCCGCGCCATTCAGCATAGGAATGACCTGCCAAACGACATAGTTTACATTCTTTCCATTCTTCCGCGTTACCCCGTGCCATTCAGCATTGGAATGACCTGCCAAACCACATTGTTGACATTCTTTCAATTCTTCCGCGTTACCCCGTGCCATTCAGCATTGGAATGACCTGCCAAACGACATAGTTGACATTCTTTCAATTCTTCCGCGTTACCCCGTGCCATTCAGCATTGGAATGACCTGCCAAACAACATAGTTGACATTCTTTCAATTCTTCCGCGTTACCCCGTGCCATTCAGCATTGGGATGGCCTGCCAAACGACGTAGTTGACATTCTTTCAATTCTTCCGCGTTACCCCGTGCCATTCAGCATTGGAATGACCTGCCAAACGACATAGTTGACATTCTTTCAATTCTTCCGCGTTACCCCGTGCCATTCAGCATTGGGATGGCCTGCCAAACGACGTAGTTCACATTCTTTCAATTCTTCCGCGTTACCCCGTGCCATTCAGCATTGGAATGACCTGCCAAACGACATAGTTGACATTCTTTCCATTCTTCCGCGTTAGCCCGTGCCATTCAGCATTGGAATGACCTGCCAAACCACATTGTTGACATTCTTTCAATTCTTCCGCGTTACCCCGTGCCATTCAGCATTGGAATGACCTGCCAAACGACATAGTTGACATTCTTTCAATTCTTCCGCGTTACCCCGTGCCATTCAGCATTGGAATGACCTGCCAAACGACATAGTTGACATTCTTTCAATTCTTCCGCGTTACCCCGTGCCATTCAGCATTGGGATGGCCTGCCAAACGACGTAGTTGACATTCTTTCAATTCTTCCGCGTTACCCCGTGCCATTCAGCATTGGAATGACCTGCCAAATGACATAGTTGACATTCTTTCAATTCTTCCGCATTACCCCGTGCCATTCAGCATTGGGATGGCCTGCCAAACGACATAGTTGACATTCTTTCAGTTCTTCCGCGTTACCCCGTGCCATTCAGCATTGGAATGACCTGCTAAACGACATAGTTGACATTCTTTCAATTCTTCCGCGTTACCCCGTGCCATTCAGCATTGGGATGACCTGCCAAACGACATAGTTGACATTCTTTCAATTCTTCCGCGTTACCCCGCGCCATTCAGCATTGGAATGACCTGCCAAACGACATAGTTGACATTCTTTCCATTCTTCCGCGTTACGCCGCGCCATTCAGCATAGGAATGACCTGCCAAACGACATAGTTGACATTCTTTCCATTCTTCCGCGTTACCCCGTGCCATTCAGCATTGGAATGACCTGCCAAACCACATTGTTGACATTCTTTCAATTCTTCCGCGTTACCCCGTGCCATTCAGCATTGGAATGACCTGCCAAACGACATAGTTGACATTCTTTCAATTCTTCCGCGTTACCCCGTGCCATTCAGCATTGGAATGACCTGCCAAACGACATAGTTGACATTCTTTCAATTCTTCCGCGTTACCCCGTGCCATTCAGCATTGGGATGGCCTGCCAAACGACGTAGTTGACATTCTTTCAATTCTTCCGCGTTACCCCGTGCCATTCAGCATTGGAATGACCTGCCAAACGACATAGTTGACATTCTTTCAATTCTTCCGCGTTACCCCGTGCCATTCAGCATTGGGATGGCCTGCCAAACGACGTAGTTCACATTCTTTCAATTCTTCCGCGTTACGCCGTGCCATTCAGCATTGGAATGACCTGCCAAACGACATAGTTGACATTCTTTCAATTCTTCCGCGTTACCCCGTGCCATTCACATTGGAATGACCTGCCAAACGACATAGTTGGCATTCTTTCAATTCTTCTGCGTTACCCCGTGCCATTCAGCATTGGAATGGCCTGCCAAACGACATAGTTGACATTCTTTCAATTCTTCCGCGTTACACCGTGCCATTCAGCATTGGAATGACCTGCCAAACGACATAGTTGACATTCTTTCAATTCTTCCACGTTACCCCGCGCCATTCAGCATTGGAATGACCTGCCAAACGACATAGTTGACATTCTTTCCATTCTTCCGCGTTACCCCGCGCCATTCAGCATAGGAATGACCTGCCAAACGACATAGTAGACATTCTTTCCATTCTTCCGCGTTACCCCGTGCCATTCAGCATTGGAATGACCTGCCAAACCACATTGTTGACATTCTTTCAATTCTTCCGCGTTACCCCGTGCCATTCAGCATTGGAATGACCTGCCAAACGACATAGTTGACATTCTTTCAATTCTTCCGCGTTACCCCGTGCCATTCAGCATTGGAATGACCTGCCAAACGACATAGTTGACATTCTT
Source organism: Dermacentor albipictus (assembly GCF_038994185.2). Taxonomy (NCBI): domain Eukaryota; kingdom Metazoa; phylum Arthropoda; class Arachnida; order Ixodida; family Ixodidae; genus Dermacentor; species Dermacentor albipictus. The sequence goes on along the minus strand of NC_091825.1, from coordinate 11,319,133 downwards.
TCAATTCTTCCGCGTTACCTCGTGCCATTCAGCATTGGGATGGCCTGCCAAACGACGTAGTTGACATTCTTTCAATTCTTCCGCGTTACCCCGTGCCATTCAGCATTGGAATGACCTGCCAAACGACATAGTTGACATTCTTTCAATTCTTCCGCGTTACCCCGTGCCATTCAGCATTGGGATGGCCTGCCAAACGACGTAGTTCACATTCTTTCAATTCTTCCGCGTTACCCCGTGCCATTCAGCATTGGAATGACCTGCCAAACGACATAGTTGACATTCTTTCAATTCTTCCGCGTTACCCCGTGCCATTCAGTATTGGAATGACCTGCCAAACGACATAGTTGGCATTCTTTCAATTCTTCTGCGTTACCCCGTGCCATTCAGCATTGGAATGACCTGCCAAACGACATAGTTGACATTCTTTCAATTCTTCCGCGTTACCCCCTGCCATTCAGCATTGGGATGGCGTGCCAAACGACATAGCTGTCATTCTTTCCATTCTTCCGCGTTAACCCATGCCATTCAGCATTGGAATGACCTGCCAAACGACATAGTTGACATTCTTTCCATTCTTCTGCGTTACCCCATGCCATTCAGCATTGGAATGACCTGCTAAACGACATAGTTGACATTCTTTCAATTCTTCCGCGTTACCCCGTGCCATTCAGCATTGGAATGACCTGCCAAATGACATAGTTGACATTCTTTCAATTCTTCCGCGTTACCCCGTGCCATTCAGCATTGGAATGACCTGCCAAACGACATAGTTGCCATTCTTTCAATTCTTCCGCGTTACCCCATGCCATTCAGCATTGGAATGACCTGCCAAACGACATAGTTGACATTCTTTCAATTATTCCGCATTACCCCGTGCCATTCAGCATTGGAATGACCTGCCAAACGACATAGTTGACATTCTTTCAATTCTTCCGCGTTACCCCGTGCCATTCAGCATTGGAATGACCTGCCAAACGACATAGTTGGCATTCTTTCAATTCTTCCGCGTTACCCCGTGCCATTCAGCATTGGAATGACCTGCCAAACGACATAGTTGACATTCTTTCAATTCTTCCGCGTTACCCCCTGCCATTCAGCATTGGGATGGCGTGCCAAACGACATAGTTGACATTCTTTCCATTCTTCCGCGTTAACCCATGCCATTCAGCATTGGAATGACCTGCCAAACGACATAGTTGACATTCTTTCAATTCTTCCGCGTTAACCCGTGCCATTCAGCATTGGAATGACCTGCCAAACGACAAAGTTGACATTCTTTCAATTCTTCCGTGTTACCCCGCGCCATTCAGCATTGGAATGACCTGCCAAATGACATAGTTGACATTCTTTCAATTCTTCCGCGTTACCCCGTGCCATTCAGCATTGGGATGGCCTGCCAAACGACATAGTTGACATTCTTTCAATTCTTCCGCGTTACCCCGTGCCATTCAGCATTGGAATGACCTGCCAAACGACATAGTTGTCATTCTTTCAATTCTTCCGCGTTACCCCGCGCCATTCAGCATTGGAATGACCTGCCAAACGACATAGTTGACATTCTTTCCATTCTTCCGCGTTACCCCGCGCCATTCAGCATAGGAATGACCTGCCAAACGACATAGTTGACATTCTTTCCATTCTTCCGCGTTACCCCGTGCCATTCAGCATTGGAATGACCTGCCAAACCACATTGTTGACATTCTTTCAATTCTTCCGCGTTACCCCGTGCCATTCAGCATTGGAATGACCTGCCAAACGACATAGTTGACATTCTTTCAATTCTTCCGCGTTACCCCGTGCCATTCAGCATTGGAATGACCTGCCAAACGACATAGTTGACATTCTTTCAATTCTTCCGCGTTACCCCGTGCCATTCAGCATTGGGATGGCCTGCCAAACGACGTAGTTGACATTCTTTCAATTCTTCCGCGTTACCCCGTGCCATTCAGCATTGGAATGACCTGCCAAACGACATAGTTGACATTCTTTCAATTCTTCCGCGTTACCCCGTGCCATTCAGCATTGGGATGGCCTGTCAAACGACGTAGTTCACATTCTTTCAATTCTTCCGCGTTACCCCGTGCCATTCAGCATTGGAATGACCTGCCAAACGACATAGTTGACATTCTTTCAATTCTTCCGCGTTACCCCGTGCCATTCAGCATTGGAATGACCTGCCAAACGACATAGTTGGCATTCTTTCAATTCTTCTGCGTTACCCCGTGCCATTCAGCATTGGAATGACCTGCCAAACGACATAGTTGACATTCTTTCAATTCTTCCGCGTTACCCCCTGCCATTCAGCATTGGGATGCCGTGCCAAACGACATAGCTGTCATTCTTTCCATTCTTCCGCATTACCCCATGCCATTCAGCATTGGGATGGCCTGCCAAACGACATAGTTGACATTCTTTCAATTCTTCCGTGTTACCCGGCGCCATTCAGCATTGGAATGACCTGCCAAATGACATAGTTGACATTCTTTCAATTCTTCCGCGTTACCCCGTGCCATTCAGCATTGGGATGGCCTGCCAAACGACATAGTTGACATTCTTTCAATTCTTCCGCGTTACCCCGTGCCATTCAGCATTGGAATGACCTGCTAAACGACATAGTTGACATTCTTTCAATTCTTCCGCGTTACCCCGTGCCATTCAGCATTGGGATGACCTGCCAAACGACATAGTTGACATTCTTTCAATTCTTCCGCGTTACCCCGCGCCATTCAGCATTGGAATGACCTGCCAAACGACATAGTTGACATTCTTTCCATTCTTCCGCGTTACGCCGCGCCATTCAGCATAGGAATGACCTGCCAAACGACATAGTTGACATTCTTTCCATTCTTCCGCGTTACCCCGTGCCATTCAGCATTGGAATGACCTGCCAAACAACATTGTTGACATTCTTTCAATTCTTCCGCGTTACCCCGTGCCATTCAGCATTGGAATGACCTGCCAAACGACATAGTTGACATTCTTTCAATTCTTCCGCGTTACCCCGTGCCATTCAGCATTGGAATGACCTGCCAAACGACATAGTTGACATTCTTTCAATTCTTCCGCGTTACCCCGTGCCATTCAGCATTGGGATGGCCTGCCAAACGACGTAGTTGACATTCTTTCAATTCTTCCGCGTTACCCCGTGCCATTCAGCATTGGAATGACCTGCCAAACGACATAGTTGACATTCTTTCAATTCTTCCGCGTTACCCCGTGCCATTCAGCATTGGGATGGCCTGCCAAACGACGTAGTTCACATTCTTTCAATTCTTCCGCGTTACCCCGTGCCATTCAGCATTGGAATGACCTGCCAAACGACATAGTTGACATTCTTTCAATTCTTCCGCGTTACCCCGTGCCATTCAGCATTGGAATGACCTGCCAAACGACATAGTTGGCATTCTTTCAATTCTTCTGCGTTACCCCGTGCCATTCAGCATTGGAATGGCCTGCCAAACGACATAGTTGACATTCTTTCAATTCTTCCGCGTTACCCCGTGCCATTCAGCATTGGAATGACCTGCCAAACGACATAGTTGACATTCTTTCAATTCTTCCACGTTACCCCGCGCCATTCAGCATTGGAATGACCTGCCAAACGACATAGTTGACATTCTTTCCATTCTTCCGCGTTACCCCGCGCCATTCAGCATAGGAATGACCTGCCAAACGACATAGTTGACATTCTTTCCATTCTTCCGCGTTACCCCGTGCCATTCAGCATTGGAATGACCTGCCAAACCACATTGTTGACATTCTTTCAATTCTTCCGCGTTACCCCGTGCCATTCAGCATTGGAATGACCTGCCAAACGACATAGTTGACATTCTTTCAATTCTTCCGCGTTACCCCGTGCCATTCAGCATTGGAATGACCTGCCAAACGACATAGTTGACATTCTTTCAATTCTTCCGCGTTACCCCGTGCCATTCAGCATTGGGATGGCCTGCCAAATGACGTAGTTCACATTCTTTCAATTCTTCCGCGTTACCCCGTGCCATTCAGCATTGGAATGACCTGCCAAACGACATAGTTGACATTCTTTCAATTCTTCCGCGTTACCCCGTGCCATTCAGCATTGGGATGGCCTGCCAAACGACGTAGTTCACATTCTTTCAATTCTTCCGCGTTACCCCGTGCCATTCAGCATTGGAATGACCTGCCAAACGACATAGTTGACATTCTTTCAATTCTTCTGCGTTACCCCGTGCCATTCAGCATTGGAATGACCTGCCAAACGACATAGTTGACATTCTTTCAATTCTTCCGCGTTACCCCCTGCCATTCAGCATTGGGATGGCGTGCCAAACGACATAGCTGTCATTCTTTCCATTCTTCCGCATTACCCCATGCCATTCAGCATTGGGATGGCCTGCCAAACGACGTAGTTGACATTCTTTCAATTCTTCCGCGTTACCCCGTGCCATTCAGCATTGGAATGACCTGCCAAACGACATAGTTGGCATTCTTTCAATTCTTCCGCGTTACCCCGTGCCATTCAGCATTGGAATGACCTGCCAAACGACATAGTTGACATTCTTTCAATTCTTCCGCGTTACCCCCTGCCATTCAGCATTGGGATGGCGTGCCAAACGACATAGTTGACATTCTTTCCATTCTTCCGCGTTAACCCATGCCATTCAGCATTGGAATGACCTGCCAAACGACATAGTTGACATTCTTTCAATTCTTCCGCGTTAACCCGTGCCATTCAGCATTGGAATGACCTGCCAAACGACATAGTTGACATTCTTTCAATTCTTCCGTGTTACCCCGCGCCATTCAGCATTGGAATGACCTGCCAAATGACATAGTTGACATTCTTTCAATTCTTCCGCGTTACCCCGTGCCATTCAGCATTGGGATGGCCTGCCAAACGACATAGTTGACATTCTTTCAATTCTTCCGCGTTACCCCGTGCCATTCAGCATTGGAATGACCTGCCAAACGACATAGTTGACATTCTTTCAATTCTTCCGCGTTACCCCCTGCCATTCAGCATTGGGATGGCGTGCCAAACGACATAGTTGACATTCTTTCCATTCTTCCGCGTTAACCCATGCCATTCAGCATTGGAATGACCTGCCAAACGACATAGTTGACATTCTTTCAATTCTTCCGCGTTAACCCGTGCCATTCAGCATTGGAATGACCTGCCAAACGACATAGTTGACATTCTTTCAATTCTTCCGTGTTACCCCGCGCCATTCAGCATTGGAATGACCTGCCAAATGACATAGTTGACATTCTTTCAATTCTTCCGCGTTACCCCGTGCCATTCAGCATTGGGATGGCCTGCCAAACGACATAGTTGACATTCTTTCAATTCTTCTGCGTTACCCCGTGCCATTCAGCATTGGAATGACCTGCCAAACGACATAGTTGACATTCTTTCAATTCTTCCGCGTTACCCCCTGCCATTCAGCATTGGGATGGCGTGCCAAACGACATAGCTGTCATTCTTTCCATTCTTCCGCATTACCCCATGCCATTCAGCATTGGGATGGCCTGCCAAACGACGTAGTTGGCATTCTTTCCATTCTTCCGCGTTACCCCGTGCCATTCAGCATTGGAATGACCTGCCAAACCACATTGTTGACATTCTTTCAATTCTTCCGCGTTACCCCGTGCCATTCAGCATTGGAATGACCTGCCAAACGACATAGTTGACATTCTTTCAATTCTTCCGCGTTACCCCGTGCCATTCAGCATTGGAATGACCTGCCAAACGACATAGTTGACATTCTTTCAATTCTTCCGCGTTACCCCGTGCCATTCAGCATTGGGATGGCCTGCCAAACGACGTAGTTGACATTCTTTCAATTCTTCCGCGTTACCCCGTGCCATTCAGCATTGGAATGACCTGCCAAACGACATAGTTGACATTCTTTCAATTCTTCCGCATTACCCCGTGCCATTCAGCATTGGAATGACCTGCCAAACGACATAGTTGACATTCTTTCAATTCTTCCGCGTTACCCCGTGCCATTCAGCATTGGAATGACCTGCCAAACGACATAGTTGGCATTCTTTCAATTCTTCCGCGTTACCCCGTGCCATTCAGCATTGGAATGACCTGCCAAACGACATAGTTGACATTCTTTCAATTCTTCCGCGTTACCCCCTGCCATTCAGCATTGGGATGGCGTGCCAAACGACATAGTTGACATTCTTTCCATTCTTCCGCGTTAACCCATGCCATTCAGCATTGGAATGACCTGCCAAACGACATAGTTGACATTCTTTCAATTCTTCCGTGTTACCCGGCGCCATTCAGCATTGGAATGACCTGCCAAATGACATAGTTGACATTCTTTCAATTCTTCCGCGTTACCCCGTGCCATTCAGCATTGGGATGGCCTGCCAAACGACATAGTTGACATTCTTTCAATTCTTCCGCGTTACCCCGTGCCATTCAGCATTGGAATGACCTGCTAAACGACATAGTTGACATTCTTTCAATTCTTCCGCGTTACCCCGTGCCATTCAGCATTGGGATGACCTGCCAAACGACATAGTTGACATTCTTTCAATTCTTCCGCGTTACCCCGCGCCATTCAGCATTGGAATGACCTGCCAAACGACATAGTTGACATTCTTTCCATTCTTCCGCGTTACGCCGCGCCATTCAGCATAGGAATGACCTGCCAAACGACATAGTTGACATTCTTTCCATTCTTCCGCGTTACCCCGTGCCATTCAGCATTGGAATGACCTGCCAAACAACATTGTTGACATTCTTTCAATTCTTCCGCGTTACCCCGTGCCATTCAGCATTGGAATGACCTGCCAAACGACATAGTTGACATTCTTTCAATTCTTCCGCGTTACCCCGTGCCATTCAGCATTGGAATGACCTGCCAAACGACATAGTTGACATTCTTTCAATTCTTCCGCGTTACCCCGTGCCATTCAGCATTGGGATGGCCTGCCAAACGACGTAGTTGACATTCTTTCAATTCTTCCGCGTTACCCCGTGCCATTCAGCATTGGAATGACCTGCCAAACGACATAGTTGACATTCTTTCAATTCTTCCGCGTTACCCCGTGCCATTCAGCATTGGGATGGCCTGCCAAACGACGTAGTTCACATTCTTTCAATTCTTCCGCGTTACCCCGTGCCATTCAGCATTGGAATGACCTGCCAAACGACATAGTTGACATTCTTTCAATTCTTCCGCGTTACCCCGTGCCATTCAGCATTGGAATGACCTGCCAAACGACATAGTTGGCATTCTTTCAATTCTTCTGCGTTACCCCGTGCCATTCAGCATTGGAATGGCCTGCCAAACGACATAGTTGACATTCTTTCAATTCTTCCGCGTTACCCCGTGCCATTCAGCATTGGAATGACCTGCCAAACGACATAGTTGACATTCTTTCAATTCTTCCACGTTACCCCGCGCCATTCAGCATTGGAATGACCTGCCAAACGACATAGTTGACATTCTTTCCATTCTTCCGCGTTACCCCGCGCCATTCAGCATAGGAATGACCTGCCAAACGACATAGTTGACATTCTTTCCATTCTTCCGCGTTACCCCGTGCCATTCAGCATTGGAATGACCTGCCAAACCACATTGTTGACATTCTTTCAATTCTTCCGCGTTACCCCGTGCCATTCAGCATTGGAATGACCTGCCAAACGACATAGTTGACATTCTTTCAATTCTTCCGCGTTACCCCGTGCCATTCAGCATTGGAATGACCTGCCAAACGACATAGTTGACATTCTTTCAATTCTTCCGCGTTACCCCGTGCCATTCAGCATTGGGATGGCCTGCCAAATGACGTAGTTCACATTCTTTCAATTCTTCCGCGTTACCCCGTGCCATTCAGCATTGGAATGACCTGCCAAACGACATAGTTGACATTCTTTCAATTCTTCCGCGTTACCCCGTGCCATTCAGCATTGGGATGGCCTGCCAAACGACGTAGATCACATTCTTTCAATTCTTCCGCGTTACCCCGTGCCATTCAGCATTGGAATGACCTGCCAAACGACATAGTTGACATTCTTTCAATTCTTCTGCGTTACCCCGTGCCATTCAGCATTGGAATGACCTGCCAAACGACATAGTTGACATTCTTTCAATTCTTCCGCGTTACCCCCTGCCATTCAGCATTGGGATGGCGTGCCAAACGACATAGCTGTCATTCTTTCCATTCTTCCGCATTACCCCATGCCATTCAGCATTGGGATGGCCTGCCAAACGACGTAGTTGACATTCTTTCAATTCTTCCGCGTTACCCCGTGCCATTCAGCATTGGAATGACCTGCCAAACGACATAGTTGGCATTCTTTCAATTCTTCCGCGTTACCCCGTGCCATTCAGCATTGGAATGACCTGCCAAACGACATAGTTGACATTCTTTCAATTCTTCCGCGTTACCCCCTGCCATTCAGCATTGGGATGGCGTGCCAAACGACATAGTTGACATTCTTTCCATTCTTCCGCGTTAACCCATGCCATTCAGCATTGGAATGACCTGCCAAACGACATAGTTGACATTCTTTCAATTCTTCCGCGTTAACCCGTGCCATTCAGCATTGGAATGACCTGCCAAACGACATAGTTGACATTCTTTCAATTCTTCCGTGTTACCCCGCGCCATTCAGCATTGGAATGACCTGCCAAATGACATAGTTGACATTCTTTCAATTCTTCCGCGTTACCCCGTGCCATTCAGCATTGGGATGGCCTGCCAAACGACATAGTTGACATTCTTTCAATTCTTCCGCGTTACCCCGTGCCATTCAGCATTGGAATGACCTGCCAAACGACATAGTTCACATTCTTTCAATTCTTCCGCGTTACCCCGCGCCATTCAGCATTGGAATGACCTGCCAAACGACATAGTTGACATTCTTTCCATTTTTCCGCGTTACCCCGCGCCATTCAGCATAGGAATGACCTGCCAAACGACATAGTTGACATTCTTTCCATTCTTCCGCGTTACCCCGTGCCATTCAGCATTGGAATGACCTGCCAAACCACATTGTTGACATTCTTTCAATTCTTCCGCGTTACCCCGTGCCATTCAGCATTGGAATGACCTGCTAAACGACATAGTTGACATTCTTTCAATTCTTCCGCGTTACCCCGTGCCATTCAGCATTGGGATGACCTGCCAAACGACATAGTTGACATTCTTTCAATTCTTCCGCGTTACCCCGCGCCATTCAGCATTGGAATGACCTGCCAAACGACATAGTTGACATTCTTTCCATTCTTCCGCGTTACGCCGCGCCATTCAGCATAGGAATGACCTGCCAAACGACATAGTTGACATTCTTTCCATTCTTCCGCGTTACCCCGTGCCATTCAGCATTGGAATGACCTGCCAAACAACATTGTTGACATTCTTTCAATTCTTCCGCGTTACCCCGTGCCATTCAGCATTGGAATGACCTGCCAAACGACATAGTTGACATTCTTTCAATTCTTCCGCGTTACCCCGTGCCATTCAGCATTGGAATGACCTGCCAAACGACATAGTTGACATTCTTTCAATTCTTCCGCGTTACCCCGTGCCATTCAGCATTGGGATGGCCTGCCAAACGACGTAGTTGACATTCTTTCAATTCTTCCGCGTTACCCCGTGCCATTCAGCATTGGAATGACCTGCCAAACGACATAGTTGACATTCTTTCAATTCTTCCGCGTTACCCCGTGCCATTCAGCATTGGGATGGCCTGCCAAACGACGTAGTTCACATTCTTTCAATTCTTCCGCGTTACCCCGTGCCATTCAGCATTGGAATGACCTGCCAAACGACATAGTTGACATTCTTTCAATTCTTCCGCGTTACCCCGTGCCATTCAGCATTGGAATGACCTGCCAAACGACATAGTTGGCATTCTTTCAATTCTTCTGCGTTACCCCGTGCCATTCAGCATTGGAATGGCCTGCCAAACGACATAGTTGACATTCTTTCAATTCTTCCGCGTTACCCCGTGCCATTCAGCATTGGAATGACCTGCCAAACGACATAGTTGACATTCTTTCAATTCTTCCACGTTACCCCGCGCCATTCAGCATTGGAATGACCTGCCAAACGACATAGTTGACATTCTTTCCATTCTTCCGCGTTACCCCGCGCCATTCAGCATAGGAATGACCTGCCAAACGACATAGTTGACATTCTTTCCATTCTTCCGCGTTACCCCGTGCCATTCAGCATTGGAATGACCTGCCAAACCACATTGTTGACATTCTTTCAATTCTTCCGCGTTACCCCGTGCCATTCAGCATTGGAATGACCTGCCAAACGACATAGTTGACATTCTTTCAATTCTTCCGCGTTACCCCGTGCCATTCAGCATTGGAATGACCTGCCAAACGACATAGTTGACATTCTTTCAATTCTTCCGCGTTACCCCGTGCCATTCAGCATTGGGATGGCCTGCCAAATGACGTAGTTCACATTCTTTCAATTCTTCCGCGTTACCCCGTGCCATTCAGCATTGGAATGACCTGCCAAACGACATAGTTGACATTCTTTCAATTCTTCCGCGTTACCCCGTGCCATTCAGCATTGGGATGGCCTGCCAAACGACGTAGTTCACATTCTTTCAATTCTTCCGCGTTACCCCGTGCCATTCAGCATTGGAATGACCTGCCAAACGACATAGTTGACATTCTTTCAATTCTTCTGCGTTACCCCGTGCCATTCAGCATTGGAATGACCTGCCAAACGACATAGTTGACATTCTTTCAATTCTTCCGCGTTACCCCCTGCCATTCAGCATTGGGATGGCGTGCCAAACGACATAGCTGTCATTCTTTCCATTCTTCCGCATTACCCCATGCCATTCAGCATTGGGATGGCCTGCCAAACGACGTAGTTGACATTCTTTCAATTCTTCCGCGTTACCCCGTGCCATTCAGCATTGGAATGACCTGCCAAACGACATAGTTGGCATTCTTTCAATTCTTCCGCGTTACCCCGTGCCATTCAGCATTGGAATGACCTGCCAAACGACATAGTTGACATTCTTTCAATTCTTCCGCGTTACCCCCTGCCATTCAGCATTGGGATGGCGTGCCAAACGACATAGTTGACATTCTTTCCATTCTTCCGCGTTAACCCATGCCATTCAGCATTGGAATGACCTGCCAAACGACATAGTTGACATTCTTTCAATTCTTCCGCGTTAACCCGTGCCATTCAGCATTGGAATGACCTGCCAAACGACATAGTTGACATTCTTTCAATTCTTCCGTGTTACCCCGCGCCATTCAGCATTGGAATGACCTGCCAAATGACATAGTTGACATTCTTTCAATTCTTCCGCGTTACCCCGTGCCATTCAGCATTGGGATGGCCTGCCAAACGACATAGTTGACATTCTTTCAATTCTTCCGCGTTACCCCGTGCCATTCAGCATTGGAATGACCTGCCAAACGACATAGTTCACATTCTTGCAATTCTTCCGCGTTACCCCGCGCCATTCAGCATTGGAATGACCTGCCAAACGACATAGTTGACATTCTTTCCATTTTTCCGCGTTACCCCGCGCCATTCAGCATAGGAATGACCTGCCAAACGACATAGTTGACATTCTTTCCATTCTTCCGCGTTACCCCGTGCCATTCAGCATTGGAATGACCTGCCAAACCACATTGTTGACATTCTTTCAATTCTTCCGCGTTACCCCGTGCCATTCAGCATTGGAATGACCTGCCAAACGACATAGTTGACATTCTTTCAATTCTTCCGCGTTACCCCGTGCCATTCAGCATTGGAATGACCTGCCAAACGACATAGTTGACATTCTTTCAATTCTTCCGCGTTACCCCGTGCCATTCAGCATTGGGATGGCCTGCCAAACGACGTAGTTGACATTCTTTCAATTCTTCCGCGTTACCCCGTGCCATTCAGCATTGGAATGACCTGCCAAACGACATAGTTGACATTCTTTCAATTCTTCCGCATTACCCCGTGCCATTCAGCATTGGAATGACCTGCCAAACGACATAGTTGACATTCTTTCAATTCTTCCGCGTTACCCCGTGCCATTCAGCATTGGAATGACCTGCCAAACGACATAGTTGGCATTCTTTCAATTCTTCCGCGTTACCCCGTGCCATTCAGCATTGGAATGACCTGCCAAACGACATAGTTGACATTCTTTCAATTCTTCCGCGTTACCCCCTGCCATTCAGCATTGGGATGGCGTGCCAAACGACATAGTTGACATTCTTTCCATTCTTCCGCGTTAACCCATGCCATTCAGCATTGGAATGACCTGCCAAACGACATAGTTGACATTCTTTCAATTCTTCCGCGTTAACCCGTGCCATTCAGCATTGGAATGACCTGCCAAACGACATAGTTGACATTCTTTCAATTCTTCCGTGTTACCCCGCGCCATTCAGCATTGGAATGACCTGCCAAATGACATAGTTGACATTATTTCAATTCTTCCGCGTTACCCCGTGCCATTCAGCATTGGGATGGCCTGCCAAACGACATAGTTGACATTCTTTCAATTCTTCCGCGTTACCCCGTGCCATTCAGCATTGGAATGACCTGCCAAACGACATAGTTGACATTCTTTCAATTCTTCCGCGTTACCCCGCGCCATTCAGCATTGGAATGACCTGCCAAACGACATAGTTGACATTCTTTCCATTCTTCCGCGTTACCCCGCGCCATTCAGCATAGGAATGACCTGCCAAACGACATAGTTGACATTCTTTCCATTCTTCCGCGTTACCCCGTGCCATTCAGCATTGGAATGACCTGCCAAACCACATTGTTGACATTCTTTCAATTCTTCCGTGTTACCCCGTGCCATTCAGCATTGGAATGACCTGCCAAACGACATAGTTGACATTCTTTCAATTCTTCCGCGTTACCCCGTGCCATTCAGCATTGGAATGACCTGCCAAACGACATAGTTGACATTCTTTCAATTCTTCCGCGTTACCCCGTGCCATTCAGCATTGGGATGGCCTGCCAAACGACGTAGTTGACATTCTTTCAATTCTTCCGCGTTACCCCGTGCCATTCAGCATTGGAATGACCTGCCAAACGACATAGTTGACATTCTTTCAATTCTTCCGTGTTACCCCGTGCCATTCAGCATTGGGATGGCCTGCCAAACGGCGTAGTTCACATTCTTTCAATTCTTCCGCGTTACCCCGTGCCATTCAGCATTGGAATGACCTGCCAAACGACATAGTTGACATTCTTTCAATTCTTCCGCGTTACCACGTGCCATTCAGCATTGGAATGACCTGCCAAACGACATAGTTGGCATTCTTTCAATTCTTCTGCGTTACCCCGTGCCATTCAGCATTGGAATGACCTGCCAAACGACATAGTTGACATTCTTTCAATTCTTCCGCGTTACCCCCTGCCATTCAGCATTGGGATGGCGTGCCAAACGACATAGCTGTCATTCTTTCCATTCTTCCGCGTTAACCCATGCCATTCAGCATTGGAATGACCTGCCAAACGACATAGTTGACATTCTTTCCATTCTTCTGCGTTACCCCATGCCATTCAGCATTGGAATGACCTGCTAAACGACATAGTTGACATTCTTTCAATTCTTCCGCGTTACCCCGTGCCATTCAGCATTGGAATGACCTGCCAAATGACATAGTTGACATTCTTTCAATTCTTCCGCGTTACCCCGTGCCATTCAGCATTGGAATGACCTGCCAAACGACATAGTTGACATTCTTTCAATTCTTCCGCGTTACCCCGTGCCATTCAGCATTGGAATGACCTGCCAAACGACATAGTTGACATTCTTTCAATTCTTCCGCGTTACCCCCTGCCATTCAGCATTGGGATGGCGTTCCAAACGACATAGTTGACATTCTTTCCATTCTTCCGCGTTAACCCATGCCATTCAGCATTGGAATGACCTGCCAAACGACATAGTTGACATTCTTTCAATTCTTCCGCGTTAACCCGTGCCATTCAGCATTGGAATGACCTGCCAAACGACATAGTTGACATTCTTTCAATTCTTCCATGTTACCCCGCGCCATTCAGCATTGGAATGACCTGCCAAATGACATAGTTGACATTCTTTCAATTCTTCCGCGTTACCCCGTGCCATTCAGCATTGGGATGGCCTGCCAAACGACATAGTTGACATTCTTTCAATTCTTCCGCGTTACCCCGTGCCATTCAGCATTGGAATGACCTGCCAAACGACATAGTTGACATTCTTTCAATTCTTCCGCGTTACCCCGCGCCATTCAGCATTGGAATGACCTGCCAAACGACATAGTTGACATTCTTTCCATTCTTCCGCGTTACCCCGCGCCATTCAGCATAGGAATGACCTGCCAAACGACATAGTTGACATTCTTTCCATTCTTCCGCGTTACCCCGTGCCATTCAGCATTGGAATGACCTGCCAAACCACATTGTTGACATTCTTTCAATTCTTCCGCGTTACCCCGTGCCATTCAGCATTGGAATGACCTGCCAAACGACATAGTTGACATTCTTTCAATTCTTCCGCGTTACCCCGTGCCATTCAGCATTGGAATGACCTGCCAAACGACATAGTTGACATTCTTTCAATTCTTCCGCGTTACCCCGTGCCATTCAGCATTGGGATGGCCTGCCAAACGACGTAGTTGACATTCTTTCAATTCTTCCGCGTTACCCCGTGCCATTCAGCATTGGAATGACCTGCCAAACGACATAGTTGACATTCTTTCAATTCTTCCGCGTTACCCCGTGCCATTCAGCATTGGGATGGCCTGCCAAACGACGTAGTTCACATTCTTTCAATTCTTCCGCGTTACCCCGTGCCATTCAGCATTGGAATGACCTGCCAAACGACATAGTTGACATTCATTCCATTCTTCCGCGTTAGCCCGTGCCATTCAGCATTGGAATGACCTGCCAAACCACATTGTTGACATTCTTTCAATTCTTCCGCGTTACCCCGTGCCATTCAGCATTGGAATGACCTGCCAAACGACATAGTTGACATTCTTTCAATTCTTCCGCGTTACCCCGTGCCATTCAGCATTGGAATGACCTGCCAAACGACATAGTTGACATTCTTTCAATTCTTCCGCGTTACCCCGTGCCATTCAGCATTGGGATGGCCTGCCAAACGACGTAGTTGACATTCTTTCAATTCTTCCGCGTTACCCCGTGCCATTCAGCATTGGAATGACCTGCCAAACGACATAGTTGACATTCTTTCAATTCTTCCGCATTACCCCGTGCCATTCAGCATTGGAATGACCTGCCAAACGACATAGTTGACATTCTTTCAATTCTTCCGCGTTACCCCGTGCCATTCAGCATTGGAATGACCTGCCAAACGACATAGTTGGCATTCTTTCAATTCTTCCGCGTTACCCCGTGCCATTCAGCATTGGAATGACCTGCCAAACGACATAGTTGACATTCTTTCAATTCTTCCGCGTTACCCCCTGCCATTCAGCATTGGGATGGCGTGCCAAACGACATAGTTGACATTCTTTCCATTCTTCCGCGTTAACCCATGCCATTCAGCATTGGAATGACCTGCCAAACGACATAGTTGACATTCTTTCAATTCTTCCGCGTTAACCCGTGCCATTCAGCATTGGAATGACCTGCCAAACGACATAGTTGACATTCTTTCAATTCTTCCGTGTTACCCCGTGCCATTCAGCATTGGAATGACCTGCCAAACGACATAGTTGACATTCTTTCAATTCTTCCGCGTTACCCCGTGCCATTCAGCATTGGAATGACCTGCCAAACGACATAGTTGACATTCTTTCAATTCTTCCGCGTTACCCCGTGCCATTCAGCATTGGGATGGCCTGCCAAACGACGTAGTTGACATTCTTTCAATTCTTCCGCGTTACCCCGTGCCATTCAGCATTGGAATGACCTGCCAAACGACATAGTTGACATTCTTTCAATTCTTCCGCGTTACCCCGTGCCATTCAGCATTGGAATGACCTGCCAAACGACATAGTTGGCATTCTTTCAATTCTTCTGCGTTACCCCGTGCCATTCAGCATTGGAATGACCTGCCAAACGACATAGTTGACATTCTTTCAATTCTTCCGCGTTACCCCCTGCCATTCAGCATTGGGATGGCGTGCCAAACGACATAGCTGTCATTCTTTCCATTCTTCCGCGTTAACCCATGCCATTCAGCATTGGAATGACCTGCCAAACGACATAGTTGACATTCTTTCCATTCTTCTGCGTTACCCCATGCCATTCAGCATTGGAATGACCTGCTAAACGACATAGTTGACATTCTTTCAATTCTTCCGCGTTACCCCGTGCCATTCAGCATTGGAATGACCTGCCAAATGACATAGTTGACATTCTTTCAATTCTTCCGCGTTACCCCGTGCCATTCAGCATTGGAATGACCTGCCAAACGACATAGTTGCCATTCTTTCAATTCTTCCGCGTTACCCCATGCCATTCAGCATTGGAATGACCTGCCAAACGACATAGTTGACATTCTTTCAATTCTTCCGCATTACCCCGTGCCATTCAGCATTGGAATGACCTGCCAAACGACATAGTTGACATTCTTTCAATTCTTCCGCGTTACCCCGTGCCATTCAGCATTGGAATGACCTGCCAAACGACATAGTTGGCATTCTTTCAATTCTTCCGCGTTACCCCGTGCCATTCAGCATTGGAATGACCTGCCAAACGACATAGTTGACATTCTTTCAATTCTTCCGCGTTACCCCCTGCCATTCAGCATTGGGATGGCGTGCCAAACGACATAGTTGACATTCTTTCCATTCTTCCGCGTTAACCCATGCCATTCAGCATTGGAATGACCTGCCAAACGACATAGTTGACATTCTTTCAATTCTTCCGCGTTAACCCGTGCCATTCAGCATTGGAATGACCTGCCAAACGACATAGTTGACATTCTTTCAATTCTTCCGTGTTACCCCGCGCCATTCAGCATTGGAATGACCTGCCAAATGACATAGTTGACATTCTTTCAATTCTTCCGCGTTACCCCGTGCCATTCAGCATTGGGATGGCCTGCCAAACGACATAGTTGACATTCTTTCAATTCTTCCGCGTTACCCCGCGCCATTCAGCATTGGAATGACCTGCCAAACGACATAGTTGACATTCTTTCCATTCTTCCGCGTTACCCCGCGCCATTCAGCATAGGAATGACCTGCCAAACGACATAGTTGACATTCTTTCCATTCTTCCGCGTTACCCCGTGCCATTCAGCATTGGAATGACCTGCCAAACCACATTGTTGACATTCTTTCAATTCTTCCGCGTTACCCCGTGCCATTCAGCATTGGAATGACCTGCCAAACGACATAGTTGACATTCTTTAAATTCTTCCGCGTTACCCCGTGCCATTCAGCATTGGAATGACCTGCCAAACGACATAGTTGACATTCTTTCAATTCTTCCGCGTTACCCCGTGCCATTCAGCATTGGGATGGCCTGCCAAACGACGTAGTTGACATTCTTTCAATTCTTCCGCGTTACCCCGTGCCGTTCAGCATTGGAATGACCTGCCAAACGACATAGTTGACATTCTTTCAATTCTTCCGCGTTACCCCGTGCCATTCAGCATTGGGATGGCCTGCCAAACGACGTAGTTGACATTCTTTCAATTCTTCCGCGTTACCCTGTGCCATTCAGCATTGGAATGACCTGCCAAACGACATAGTTGACATTCTTTCAATTCTTCCGCATTACCCCGTGCCATTCAGCATTGGAATGACCTGCCAAACGACATAGTTGACATTCTTTCAATTCTTCCGCGTTACCCCGTGCCATTCAGCATTGGAATGACCTGCCAAACGACATAGTTGGCATTCTTTCAATTCTTCCGCGTTACCCCGTGCCATTCAGCATTGGAATGACCTGCCAAACGACATAGTTGACATTCTTTCAATTCTTCCGCGTTACCCCCTGCCATTCAGCATTGGGATGGCGTGCCAAACGACATAGTTGACATTCTTTCCATTCTTCCGCGTTAACCCATGCCATTCAGCATTGGATTGACCTGCCAAACGACATAGTTGACATTCTTTCAATTCTTCCGCGTTAACCCGTGCCATTCAGCATTGGAATGACCTGCCAAACGACATAGTTGACATTCTTTCAATTCTTCCGTGTTACCCCGCGCCATTCAGCATTGGAATGACCTGCCAAATGACATAGTTGACATTCTTTCAATTCTTCCGCGTTACCCCGTGCCATTCAGCATTGGGATGGCCTGCCAAACGACATAGTTGACATTCTTTCAATTCTTCCGCGTTACCCCGTGCCATTCAGCATTGGAATGACCTGCCAAACGACATAGTTGACATTCTTTCAATTCTTCCGCGTTACCCCGCGCCATTCAGCATTGGAATGACCTGCCAAACGACATAGTTGACATTCTTTCCATTCTTCCGCGTTACCCCGTGCCATTCAGCATTGGAATGACCTGCCAAATGACATAGTTGACATTCTTTCAATTCTTCCGCGTTACCCCGTGCCATTCAGCATTGGAATGACCTGCCAAACGACATAGTTGACATTCTTTCAATTCTTCCGCGTTACCCCGTGCCATTCAGCATTGGAATGACCTGCCAAACGACATAGTTGACATTCTTTCAATTCTTCCGCGTTACCCCCTGCCATTCAGCATTGGGATGGCGTGCCAAACGACATAGTTGACATTCTTTCCATTCTTCCGCGTTAACCCATGCCATTCAGCATTGGAATGACCTGCCAAACGACATAGTTGACATTCTTTCAATTCTTCCGCGTTAACCCGTGCCATTCAGCATTGGAATGACCTGCCAAACGACATAGTTGACATTCTTTCAATTCTTCCGTGTTACCCCGCGCCATTCAGCATTGGAATGACCTGCCAAATGACATAGTTGACATTCTTTCAATTCTTCCGCGTTACCCCGTGCCATTCAGCATTGGGATGGCCTGCCAAACGACATAGTTGACATTCTTTCAATTCTTCTGCGTTACCCCGTGCCATTCAGCATTGGAATGACCTGCCAAACGACATAGTTGACATTCTTTCAATTCTTCCGCGTTACCCCGCGCCATTCAGCATTGGAATGACCTGCCAAACGACATAGTTGACATTCTTTCCATTCTTCCGCGTTACCCTGCGCCATTCAGCATAGGAATGACCTGCCAAACGACATAGTTGACATTCTTTCCATTCTTCCGCGTTACCCCGTGCCATTCAGCATTGGAATGACCTGCCAAACCACATTGTTGACATTCTTTCAATTCTTCCGCGTTACCCCGTGCCATTCAGCATTGGAATGACCTGCCAAACGACATAGTTGACATTCTTTCAATTCTTCCGCGTTACCCCGTGCCATTCAGCATTGGAATGACCTGCCAAACGACGTAGTTGACATTCTTTCGATTCTTCCGCGTTACCCAGTGCCATTCAGCATTGGGATGACCTGCCAAACGACTTAGTTGACATTCTTTCAATCCTTCCGCGTTACCCCGCACCATTCAGCATTGGAATGAACAGCCAAACAACATAGTTGACATTCTTTCAATTCTTCCGCGTTACCCCGCGCCATTCAGCATTGGGATGGCCTGCCAAACGACGTAATTCACATTCTTTCAATCCTTCCGCGTTACCCCGCGCCATTCAGCATTGGAATGACCTGCCAAACGACATATTTGACATTCTTTCAATTCTTCCGCGTTACCCCGCGCCATTCAGCATTGGGATGACCTGCCAAACGACATAGTTGACATTCTTTCAATTCTTCCGCGTTACCCCGCGCCATTCAGCATTGGAATGACCTGCCAAACGACATAGTTGACATTCTTTCAATTCTTCCGCGTTACCCCGTGCCATTCAGCATTGGAATGACCTGCCAAACGACATAGTTGACATTCTTTCAATTCTTCCGCGTTACCCCGCGCCATTCAGCATTGGGATGGCCTGCCAAACGACGTAGTTGACATTCTTTCAATTCTTCCGCGTTACCCCGTGCCATTCAGCATTGGAATGACCTGCCAAACGACATAGTTGACATTCTTTCAATTCTTCCGCGTTACCCCGTGCCATTCAGCATTGGAATGACCTGCCAAACGACATAGTTGACATTCTTTCAATTCTTCCGCGTTACCCCGTGCCATTCAGCATTGGAATGACCTGCCAAACGACATAGTTGGCATTCTTTCAATTCTTCCGCGTTACCCCGTGCCATTCAGCATTGGAATGACCTGCCAAACGACATAGTTGACATTCTTTCAATTCTTCCGCGTTACCCCGTGCCATTCAGCATTGGAATGACCTGCCAAACGACATAGTTGACATTCTTTCAATTCTTCCGCGTTACCCCGCGCCATTCAGCATTGGAATGACCTGCCAAACGACATAGTTGACATTCTTTCCATTCTTCTGCGTTACCCCGTGCCATTCAGCATTGGAATGACCTGCTAAACGACATAGTTGACATTCTTTCAATTCTTCCGCGTTACCCCGTGCCATTCAGCATTGGAATGACCTGCCAAATGACATAGTTGACATTCTTTCAATTCTTCCGCGTTACCCCGTGCCATTCAGCATTCGGATGGCCTGCCAAACGACATAGTTGACATTCTTTCAATTCTTCCGCGTTACCCCGTGCCATTCAGCATTGGAATGACTTGCCAAACGACATAGTTGACATTCTTTCAATTCTTCCGCGTTACCCCGTGCCATTCAGCATTGGGATGGCCTGCCAAACGACGTAGTTCACATTCTTTCAATTCTTCCGCGTTACCCCGTGCCATTCAGCATTGGAATGACCTGCCAAACGACATAGTTGACATTCTTTCCATTCTTCCGCGTTAGCCCGTGCCATTCAGCATTGGGATGACCTGCCAAACCACATTGTTGACATTCTTTCAATTCTTCCGCGTTACCCCGTGCCATTCAGCATTGGAATGACCTGCCAAACGACATAGTTGACATTCTTTCAATTCTTCCGCGTTACCCCGTGCCATTCAGCATTGGAATGACCTGCCAAACGACATAGTTGACATTCTTTCAATTCTTCCGCGTTACCCCGTGCCATTCAGCATTGGGATGGCCTGCCAAACGACGTAGTTGACATTCTTTCAATTCTTCCGCGTTACCCCGTGCCATTCAGCATTGGAATGACCTGCCAAACGACATAGTTGACATTCTTTCAATTCTTCCGCGTTACCCCGTGCCATTCAGCATTGGAATGACCTGCCAAACGACATAGTTGACATTCTTTCAATTCTTCCGCGTTACCCCGTGCCATTCAGCATTGGAATGACCTGCCAAACGACATAGTTGGCATTCTTTCAATTCTTCCGCGTTACCCCGTGCCATTCAGCATTGGAATGACCTGCCAAACGACATAGTTGACATTCTTTCAATTCTTCCGCGTTACCCCGTGCCATTCAGCATTGGGATGGCGTGCCAAACGACATAGCTGTCATTCTTTCCATTCTTCCGCGTTAACCCATGCCATTCAGCATTGGAATGACCTGCCAAACGACATAGTTGACATTCTTTCCATTCTTCTGCGTTACCCCATGCCATTCAGCATTGGAATGACCTGCTAAACGACATAGTTGACATTCTTTCAATTCTTCCGCGTTACCCCGTGCCATTCAGCATTGGAATGACCTGCCAAATGACATAGTTGACATTCTTTCAATTCTTCCGCGTTACCCCGTGCCATTCAGCATTGGAATGACCTGCCAAACGACATAGTTGCCATTCTTTCAATTCTTCCGCGTTACCCCATGCCATTCAGCATTGGAATGACCTGCCAAACGACATAGTTGACATTCTTTCAATTCTTCCGCATTACCCCGTGCCATTCAGCATTGGAATGACCTGCCAAACGACATAGTTGACATTCTTTCAATTCTTCCGCGTTACCCCGTGCCATTCAGCATTGGAATGACCTGCCAAACGACATAGTTGGCATTCTTTCAATTCTTCCGCGTTACCCCGTGCCATTCAGCATTGGAATGACCTGCCAAACGACATAGTTGACATTCTTTCAATTCTTCCGCGTTACCCCCTGCCATTCAGCATTGGGATGGCGTGCCAAACGACATAGTTGACATTCTTTCCATTCTTCCGCGTTAACCCATGCCATTCAGCATTGGAATGACCTGCCAAACGACATAGTTGACATTCTTTCAATTCTTCCGCGTTAACCCGTGCCATTCAGCATTGGAATGACCTGCCAAACGACATAGTTGACATTCTTTCAATTCTTCCGTGTTACCCCGCGCCATTCAGCATTGGAATGACCTGCCAAATGACATAGTTGACATTCTTTCAATTCTTCCGCGTTACCCCGTGCCATTCAGCATTGGGATGGCCTGCCAAACGACATAGTTGACATTCTTTCAATTCTTCCGCGTTACCCCGCGCCATTCAGCATTGGAATGACCTGCCAAACGACATAGTTGACATTCTTTCCATTCTTCCGCGTTACCCCGCGCCATTCAGCATAGGAATGACCTGCCAAACGACATAGTTGACATTCTTTCCATTCTTCCGCGTTACCCCGTGCCATTCAGCATTGGAATGACCTGCCAAACCACATTGTTGACACTCTTTCAATTCTTCCGCGTTACCCCGTGCCATTCAGCATTGGAATGACCTGCCAAACGACATAGTTGACATTCTTTCAATTCTTCCGCGTTACCCCGTGCCATTCAGCATTGGAATGACCTGCCAAACGACATAGTTGACATTCTTTCAATTCTTCCGCGTTACCCCGTGCCATTCAGCATTGGGATGGCCTGCCAAACGACGTAGTTGACATTCTTTCAATTCTTCCGCGTTACCCCGTGCCGTTCAGCATTGGAATGACCTGCCAAACGACATAGTTGACATTCTTTCAATTCTTCCGCGTTACCCCGTGCCATTCAGCATTGGGATGGCCTGCCAAACGACGTAGTTGACATTCTTTCAATTCTTCCGCGTTACCCTGTGCCATTCAGCATTGGAATGACCTGCCAAACGACATAGTTGACATTCTTTCAATTCTTCCGCATTACCCCGTGCCATTCAGCATTGGAATGACCTGCCAAACGACATAGTTGACATTCTTTCAATTCTTCCGCGTTACCCCGTGCCATTCAGCATTGGAATGACCTGCCAAACGACATAGTTGGCATTCTTTCAATTCTTCCGCGTTACCCCGTGCCATTCAGCATTGGAATGACCTGCCAAACGACATAGTTGACATTCTTTCAATTCTTCCGCGTTACCCCCTGCCATTCAGCATTGGGATGGCGTGCCAAACGACATAGTTGACATTCTTTCCATTCTTCCGCGTTAACCCATGCCATTCAGCATTGGAATGACCTGCCAAACGACATAGTTGACATCCTTTCAATTCTTCCGCGTTAACCCGTGCCATTCAGCATTGGAATGACCTGCCAAACGACATAGTTGACATTCTTTCAATTCTTCCGTGTTACCCCGCGCCATTCAGCATTGGAATGACCTGCCAAATGACATAGTTGACATTCTTTCAATTCTTCCGCGTTACCCCGTGCCATTCAGCATTGGGATGGCCTGCCAAACGACATAGTTGACATTCTTTCAATTCTTCCGCGTTACCCCGTGCCATTCAGCATTGGAATGACCTGCCAAACGACATAGTTGACATTCTTTCAATTCTTCCGCGTTACCCCGCGCCATTCAGCATTGGAATGACCTGCCAAACGACATAGTTGACATTCTTTCCATTCTTCCGCGTTACCCCGTGCCATTCAGCATTGGAATGACCTGCCAAATGACATAGTTGACATTCTTTCAATTCTTCCGCGTTACCCCGTGCCATTCAGCATTGGAATGACCTGCCAAACGACATAGTTGACATTCTTTCAATTCTTCCGCGTTACCCCGTGCCATTCAGCATTGGAATGACCTGCCAAACGACATAGTTGACATTCTTTCAATTCTTCCGCGTTACCCCCTGCCATTCAGCATTGGGATGGCGTGCCAAACGACATAGTTGACATTCTTTCCATTCTTCCGCGTTAACCCATGCCATTCAGCATTGGAATGACCTGCCAAACGACATAGTTGACATTCTTTCAATTCTTCCGCGTTAACCCGTGCCATTCAGCATTGGAATGACCTGCCAAACGACATAGTTGAAATTCTTTCAATTCTTCCGTGTTACCCCGCGCCATTCAGCATTGGAATGACCTGCCAAATGACATAGTTGACATTCTTTCAATTCTTCCGCGTTACCCCGTGCCATTCAGCATTGGGATGGCCTGCCAAACGACATAGTTGACATTCTTTCAATTCTTCCGCGTTACCCCGTGCCATTCAGCATTGGAATGACCTGCCAAACGACATAGTTGACATTCTTTCAATTCTTCCGCGTTACCCCGCGCCATTCAGCATTGGAATGACCTGCCAAACGACATAGTTGACATTCTTTCCATTCTTCCGCGTTACCCTGCGCCATTCAGCATAGGAATGACCTGCCAAACGACATAGTTGACATTCTTTCCATTCTTCCGCGTTACCCCGTGCCATTCAGCATTGGAATGACCTGCCAAACCACATTGTTGACATTCTTTCAATTCTTCCGCGTTACCCCGTGCCATTCAGCATTGGAATGACCTGCCAAACGACATAGTTGACATTCTTTCAATTCTTCCGCGTTACCCCGTGCCATTCAGCATTGGAATGACCTGCCAAACGACATAGTTGACATTCTTTCAATTCTTCCGCTTTACCCCGTGCCATTCAGCATTGGGATGGCCTGCCAAACGACGTAGTTGACATTCTTTCAATTCTTCCGCGTTACCACGTGCCATTCAGCATTGGAATGACTTGCCAAACGACATAGTTGACATTCTTTCAATTCTTCCGCGTTACCCCGTGCCATTCAGCATTGGGATGGCCTGCCAAACGACGTAGTTCACATTCTTTCAATTCTTCCGCGTTACCCCGTGCCATTCAGCATTGGAATGACCTGCCAAACGACATAGTTGACATTCTTTCCATTCTTCCGCGTTAGCCCGTGCCATTCAGCATTGGAATGACCTGCCAAACCACATTGTTGACATTCTTTCAATTCTTCCGCGTTACCCCGTGCCATTCAGCATTGGAATGACCTGCCAAACGACATAGTTGACATTCTTTCAATTCTTCCGCGTTACCCCGTGCCATTCAGCATTGGAATGACCTGCCAAACGACATAGTTGACATTCTTTCAATTCTTCCGCGTTACCCCGTGCCATTCAGCATTGGGATGGCCTGCCAAACGACGTAGTTGACATTCTTTCAATTCTTCCGCGTTACCCCGTGCCATTCAGCATTGGAATGACCTGCCAAACGACATAGTTGACATTCTTTCAATTCTTCCGCATTACCCCGTGCCATTCAGCATTGGAATGACCTGCCAAACGACATAGTTGACATTCTTTCAATTCTTCCGCGTTACCCCGTGCCATTCAGCATTGGAATGACCTGCCAAACGACATAGTTGGCATTCTTTCAATTCTTCCGCGTTACCCCGTGCCATTCAGCATTGGAATGACCTGCCAAACGACATAGTTGACATTCTTTCAATTCTTCCGCGTTACCCCGTGCCATTCAGCATTGGAATGACCTGCCAAACGACATAGTTGACATTCTTTCAATTCTTCCGCGTTACCCCGCGCCATTCAGCATTGGAATGACCTGCCAAACGACATAGTTGACATTCTTTCCATTCTTCCGCGTTACCCCGCGCCATTCAGCATAGGAATGACCTGCCAAACGACATAGTTGACATTCTTTCCACTCTTCCGCGTTACCCCGTGCCATTCAGCATTGGAATGACCTGCCAAACCACATTGTTGACATTCTTTCAATTCTTCCGCGTTACCCCGTGCCATTCAGCATTGGAATGACCTGCCAAACGACATAGTTGACATTCTTTCAATTCTTCCGCGTTACCCCGTGCCATTCAGCATTGGAATGACCTGCCAAACGACATAGTTGACATTCTTTCAATTCTTCCGCGTTACCCCGTGCCATTCAGCATTGGGATGGCCTGCCAAACGACGTAGTTGACATTCTTTCAATTCTTCCGCGTTACCCCGTGCCATTCAGCATTGGAATGACCTGCCAAACGACATAGTTGACATTCTTTCAATTCTTCCGCGTTACCCCGTGCCATTCAGCATTGGAATGACCTGCCAAACGACATAGTTGGCATTCTTTCAATTCTTCTGCGTTACCCCGTTCCATTCAGCATTGGAATGACCTGCCAAACGACATAGTTGACATTCTTTCAATTCTTCCGCGTTACCCCCTGCCATTCAGCATTGGGATGGCGTGCCAAACGACATAGCTGTCATTCTTTCCATTCTTCCGCGTTAACCCATGCCATTCAGCATTGGAATGACCTGCCAAACGACATAGTTGACATTCTTTCCATTCTTCTGCGTTACCCCATGCCATTCAGCATTGGAATGACCTGCTAAACGACATAGTTGACATTCTTTCAATTCTTCCGCGTTACCCCGTGCCATTCAGCATTGGAATGACCTGCCAAATGACATAGTTGACATTCTTTCAATTCTTCCGCGTTACCCCGTGCCATTCAGCATTGGAATGACCTGCCAAACGACATAGTTGCCATTCTTTCAATTCTTCCGCGTTACCCCATGCCATTCAGCATTGGAATGACCTGCCAAACGACATAGTTGACATTCTTTCAATTCTTCCGCATTACCCCGTGCCATTCAGCATTGGAATGACCTGCCAAACGACATAGTTGACATTCTTTCAATTCTTCCGCGTTACCCCGTGCCATTCAGCATTGGAATGACCTGCCAAACGACATAGTTGGCATTCTTTCAATTCTTCCGCGTTACCCCGTGCCATTCAGCATTGGAATGACCTGCCAAACGACATAGTTGACATTCTTTCAATTCTTCCGCGTTACCCCCTGCCATTCAGCATTGGGATGGCGTGCCAAACGACATAGTTGACATTCTTTCCATTCTTCCGCGTTAACCCATGCCATTCAGCATTGGAATGACCTGCCAAACGACATAGTTGACATTCTTTCAATTCTTCCGCGTTAACCCGTGCCATTCAGCATTGGAATGACCTGCCAAACGACATAGTTGACATTCTTTCAATTCTTCCGTGTTACCCCGCGCCATTCAGCATTGGAATGACCTGCCAAATGACATAGTTGACATTCTTTCAATTCTTCCGCGTTACCCCGTGCCATTCAGCATTGGGATGGCCTGCCAAACGACATAGTTGACATTCTTTCAATTCTTCCGCGTTACCCCGTGCCATTCAGCATTGGAATGACCTGCCAAACGACATAGTTGACATTCTTTCAATTCTTCCGCGTTACCCCGCGCCATTCAGCATTGGAATGACCTGCCAAACGACATAGTTGACATTCTTTCCATTCTTCCGCGTTACCCCGCGCCATTCAGCATAGGAATGACCTGCCAAACGACATAGTTGACATTCTTTCCATTCTTCCGCGTTACCCCGTGCCATTCAGCATTGGAATGACCTGCCAAACCACATTGTTGACATTCTTTCAATTCTTCCGCGTTACCCCGTGCCATTCAGCATTGGAATGACCTGCCAAACGACATAGTTGACATTCTTTCAATTCTTCCGCGTTACCCCGTGCCATTCAGCATTGGAATGACCTGCCAAACGACATAGTTGACATTCTTTCAATTCTTCCGCGTTACCCCGTGCCATTCAGCATTGGGATGGCCTGCCAAACGACGTACTTGACATTCTTTCAATTCTTCCGCGTTACCCCGTGCCGTTCAGCATTGGAATGACCTGCCAAACGACATAGTTGACATTCTTTCAATTCTTCCGCGTTACCCCGTGCCATTCAGCATTGGGATGGCCTGCCAAACGACGTAGTTCACATTCTTTCAATTCTTCCGCGTTACCCCGTGCCATTCAGCATTGGAATGACCTGCCAAACGACATAGTTGACATTCTTTCAATTCTTCCGCGTTACCCCGTGCCATTCAGCATTGGAATGACCTGCCAAACGACATAGTTGGCATTCTTTCAATTCTTCTGCGTTACCCCGTGCCATTCAGCATTGGAATGACCTGCCAAACGACATAGTTGACATTCTTTCAATTCTTCCGCATTACCCCATGCCATTCAGCATTGGGATGGCCTGCCAAACGACATAGTTGACATTCTTTCAATTCTTCCGTGTTACCCGGCGCCATTCAGCATTGGAATGACCTGCCAAATGACATAGTTGACATTCTTTCAATTCTTCCGCGTTACCCCGTGCCATTCAGCATTGGGATGGCCTGCCAAACGACATAGTTGACATTCTTTCAATTCTTCCGCGTTACCCTGTGCCATTCAGCATTGGAATGACCTGCTAAACGACATAGTTGACATTCTTTCAATTCTTCCGCGTTACCCCGTGCCATTCAGCATTGGGATGACCTGCCAAACGACATAGTTGACATTCTTTCAATTCTTCCGCGTTACCCCGCGCCATTCAGCATTGGAATGACCTGCCAAACGACATAGTTGACATTCTTTCCATTCTTCCGCGTTACGCCGCGCCATTCAGCATAGGAATGACCTGCCAAACGACATAGTTGACATTCTTTCCATTCTTCCGCGTTACCCCGTGCCATTCAGCATTGGAATGACCTGCCAAACCACATTGTTGACATTCTTTCAATTCTTCCGCGTTACCCCGTGCCATTCAGCATTGGAATGACCTGCCAAACGACATAGTTGACATTCTTTCAATTCTTCCGCGTTACCCCGTGCCATTCAGCATTGGAATGACCTGCCAAACGACATAGTTGACATTCTTTCAATTCTTCCGCGTTACCCCGTGCCATTCAGCATTGGGATGGCCTGCCAAACGACGTAGTTGACATTCTTTCAATTCTTCCGCGTTACCCCGTGCCATTCAGCATTGGAATGACCTGCCAAACGACATAGTTGACATTCTTTCAATTCTTCCGCGTTACCCCGTGCCATTCAGCATTGGGATGGCCTGCCAAACGACGTAGTTCACATTCTTTCAATTCTTCCGCGTTACCCCGTGCCATTCAGCATTGGAATGACCTGCCAAACGACATAGTTGACATTCTTTCAATTCTTCCGCGTTACCCCGTGCCATTCAGCATTGGAATGACCTGCCAAACGACATAGTTGGCATTCTTTCAATTCTTCTGCGTTACCCCGTGCCATTCAGCATTGGAATGACCTGCCAAACGACATAGTTGACATTCTTTCAATTCTTCCGCGTTACCCCGTGCCATTCAGCATTGGGATGGCCTGCCAAACGACATAGTTGACATTCTTTCAATTCTTCCGCGTTACCCCGTGCCATTCAGCATTGGAATGACCTGCCAAACGACATAGTTGACATTCTTTCAATTCTTCCGCGTTACCCCGCGCCATTCAGCATTGGAATGACCTGCCAAACGACATAGTTGACATTCTTTCCATTCTTCCGCGTTACCCCGCGCCATTCAGCATAGGAATGACCTGCCAAACGACATAGTTGACATTCTTTCCATTCTTCCGCGTTACCCCGTGCCATTCAGCATTGGAATGACCTGCCAAACCACATTGTTGACATTCTTTCAATTCTTCCGCGTTACCCCGTGCCATTCAGCATTGGAATGACCTGCCAAACGACATAGTTGACATTCTTTCAATTCTTCCGCGTTACCCCGTGCCATTCAGCATTGGAATGACCTGCCAAACGACATAGTTGACATTCTTTCAATTCTTCCGCGTTACCCCGTGCCATTCAGCATTGGGATGGCCTGCCAAACGACGTAGTTCACATTCTTTCAATTCTTCCGCGTTACCCCGTGCCATTCAGCTTTGGAATGACCTGCCAAACGACATAGTTGACATTGTTTCAATTCTTCCGCGTTACCCCGTGCCATTCAGCATTGGGATGGCCTGCCAAACGACGTAGTTCACATTCTTTCAATTCTTCCGCGTTACCCCGTGCCATTCAGCATTGGAATGACCTGCCAAACGACATAGTTGACATTCTTTCAATTCTTCCGCGTTACCCCGTGCCATTCAGCATTGGAATGACCTGCCAAACGACATAGTTGGCATTCTTTCAATTCTTCTGCGTTACCCCGTGCCATTCAGCATTGGAATGACCTGCCAAACGACATAGTTGACATTCTTTCAATTCTTCCGCGTTACCCCCTGCCATTCAGCATTGGGATGGCGTGCCAAACGACAAAGCTGTCATTCTTTCCATTCTTCCGCATTACCCCATGCCATTCAGCATTGGGATGGCCTGCCAAACGACATAGTTGACGTTCTTTCAATTCTTCCGTGTTACCCGGCGCCATTCAGCATTGGAATGACCTGCCAAATGACATAGTTGACATTCTTTCAATTCTTCCGCGTTACCCCGTGCCATTCAGCATTGGGATGGCCTGCCAAACGACATAGTTGACATTCTTTCAATTCTTCCGCGTTACCCCGTGCCATTCAGCATTGGAATGACCTGCTAAACGACATAGTTGACATTCTTTCAATTCTTCCGCGTTACCCCGTGCCATTCAGCATTGGGATGACCTGCCAAACGACATAGTTGACATTCTTTCAATTCTTCCGCGTTACCCCGCGCCATTCAGCATTGGAATGACCTGCCAAACGACATAGTTGACATTCTTTCCATTCTTCCGCGTTACGCCGCGCCATTCAGCATAGGAATGACCTGCCAAACGACATAGTTGACATTCTTTCCATTCTTCCGCGTTACCCCGTGCCATTCAGCATTGGAATGACCTGCCAAACCACATTGTTGACATTCTTTCAATTCTTCCGAGTTACCCCGAGCCATTCAGCATTGGAATGACCTGCCAAACGACATAGTTGACATTCTTTCAATTCTTCCGCGTTACCCCGTGCCATTCAGCATTGGAATGACCTGCCAAACGACATAGTTGACATTCTTTCAATTCTTCCGCGTTAACCCGTGCCATTCAGCATTGGAATGACCTGCCAAACGACATAGTTGACATTCTTTCAATTCTTCCGTGTTACCCCGCGCCATTCAGCATTGGAATGACCTGCCAAATGACATAGTTGACATTCTTTCAATTCTTCCGCGTTACCCCGTGCCATTCAGCATTGGGATGGCCTGCCAAACGACATAGTTGACATTCTTTCAATTCTTCCGCGTTACCCCGTGCCATTCAGCATTGGAATGACCTGCCAAACGACATAGTTGACATTCTTTCAATTCTTCCGCGTTACCCCGCGCCATTCAGCATTGGAATGACCTGCCAAACGACATAGTTGACATTCTTTCCATTCTTCCGCGTTACCCCGCGCCATTCAGCATAGGAATGACCTGCCAAACGACATAGTTGACATTCTTTCCATTCTTCCGCGTTCCCCGTGCCATTCAGCATTGGAATGACCTGCCAAACGACATAGTTGACATTCTTTCAATTCTTCCGCGTTACCCCGTGCCATTCAGCATTGGGATGGCCTGCCAAACGACGTAGTTCACATTCTTTCAACTCTTCCGCGTTACCCCGTGCCATTCAGCATTGGAATGACCTGCCAAACGACATAGTTGACATTCTTTCAATTCTTCCGCGTTACCCCGTGCCATTCAGCATTGGAATGACCTGCCAAACGACATAGTTGGCATTCTTTCAATTCTTCTGCGTTACCCCGTGCCATTCAGCATTGGAATGACCTGCCAAACGACATAGTTGACATTCTTTCAATTCTTCCGCGTTACCCCCTGCCATTCAGCATTGGGATGGCGTGCCAAACGACATAGCTGTCATTCTTTCCATTCTTCCGCGTTAACCCATGCCATTCAGCATTGGAATGACCTGCCAAACGACATAGTTGACATTCTTTCCATTCTTCTGCGTTACCCCATGCCATTCAGCATTGGAATGACCTGCTAAACGACATAGTTGACATTCTTTAAATTCTACCGCGTTACCCCGTGCCATTCAGCATTGGAATGACCTGCCAAATGACATAGTTGACATTCTTTCAATTCTTCCGCGTTACCCCGTGCCATTCAGCATTGGAATGACCTGCCAAACGACATAGTTGCCATTCTTTCAATTCTTCCGCGTTACCCCATGCCATTCAGCATTGGAATGACCTGCCAAACGACATAGTTGACATTCTTTCAATTCTTCCGCATTACCCCGTGCCATTCAGCATTGGAATGACCTGCCAAACGACATAGCTGACATTCTTTCAATTCTTCCGCGTTACCCCGTGCCATTCAGCATTGGAATGACCTGCCAAACGACATAGTTGGCATTCTTTCAATTCTTCCGCGTTACCCCGTGCCATTCAGCATTGGAATGACCTGCCAAACGACATAGTTGACATTCTTTCAATTCTTCCGCGTTACCCCATGCCATTCAGCATTGGAATGACCTGCCAAACGACATAGTTGACATTCTTTCAATTCTTCCGCATTACCCCGTGCCATTCAGCATTGGAATGACCTGCCAAACGACATAGTTGACATTCTTTCAATTCTTCCGCGTTACCCCGTGCCATTCAGCATTGGAATGACCTGCCAAACGACATAGTTGGCATTCTTTCAATTCTTCCGCGTTACCCCGTGCCATTCAGCATTGGAATGACCTGCCAAACAACATAGTTGACATTCTTTCAATTCTTCCGCGTTACCCTCTGCCATTCAGCATTGGGATGGCGTGCCAAACGACATAGTTGACATTCTTTCCATTCTTCCGCGTTAACCCATGCCATTCAGCATTGGAATGACCTGCCAAACGACATAGTTGACATTCTTTCAATTCTTCCGCGTTAACCCGTGCCATTCAGCATTGGAATGACCTGCCAAACGACATAGTTGACATTCTTTCAATTCTTCCGTGTTACCCCGCGCCATTCAGCATTGGAATGACCTGCCAAATGACATAGTTGACATTCTTTCAATTCTTCCGCGTTACCCCGTGCCATTCAGCATTGGGATGGCCTACCAAACGACATAGTTGACATTCTTTCAATTCTTCCGCGTTACCCCGTGCCATTCAGCATTGGAATGACCTGCCAAACGACATAGTTGACATTCTTTCAATTCTTCCGCGTTACCCCGCGCCATTCAGCATTGGAATGACCTGCCAAACGACATAGTTGACATTCTTTCCATTCTGCCGCGTTACCCCGCGCCATTCAGCATAGGAATGACCTGCCAAACGACATAGTTGACATTCTTTCCATTCTTCCGCGTTACCCCGTGCCATTCAGCATTGGAATGACCTGCCAAACGACATAGTTGACATTCTTTCAATTCTTCCGTGTTACCCGGCGCCATTCAGCATTGGAATGACCTGCCAAATGACATAGTTGACATTCTTTCAATTCTTCCGCGTTACCCCGTGCCATTCAGCATTGGGATGGCCTGCCAAACGACATAGTTGACATTCTTTCAATTCTTCCGCGTTACCCTGTGCCATTCAGCATTGGAATGACCTGCTAAACGACATAGTTGACATTCTTTCAATTCTTCCGCGTTACCCCGTGCCATTCAGCATTGGGATGACCTGCCAAACGACATAGTTGACATTCTTTCAATTCTTCCGCGTTACCCCGCGCCATTCAGCATTGGAATGACCTGCCAAACGACATAGTTGACATTCTTTCCATTCTTCCGCGTTACGCCGCGCCATTCAGCATAGGAATGACCTGCCAAACGACATAGTTGACATTCTTTCCATTCTTCCGCGTTACCCCGTGCCATTCAGCATTGGAATGACCTGCCAAACCACATTGTTGACATTCTTTCAATTCTTCCGCGTTACCCCGTGCCATTCAGCATTGGAATGACCTGCCAAACGACATAGTTGACATTCTTTCAATTCTTCCGCGTTACCCCGTGCCATTCAGCATTGGAATGACCTGCCAAACGACATAGTTGACATTCTTTCAATTCTTCCGCGTTACCCCGTGCCATTCAGCATTGGGATGGCCTGCCAAACGACGTAGTTGACATTCTTTCAATTCTTCCGCGTTACCCCGTGCCATTCAGCATTGGAATGACCTGCCAAACGACATAGTTGACATTCTTTCAATTCTTCCGCGTTACCCCGTGCCATTCAGCATTGGGATGGCCTGCCAAACGACGTAGTTCACATTCTTTCAATTCTTCCGCGTTACCCCGTGCCATTCAGCATTGGAATGACCTGCCAAACGACATAGTTGACATTCTTTCAATTCTTCCGCGTTACCCCGTGCCATTCAGCATTGGAATGACCTGCCAAACGACATAGTTGGCATTCTTTCAATTCTTCTGCGTTACCCCGTGCCATTCAGCATTGGAATGACCTGCCAAACGACATAGTTGACATTCTTTCAATTCTTCCGCGTTACCCCGTGCCATTCAGCATTGGGATGGCCTGCCAAACGACATAGTTGACATTCTTTCAATTCTTCCGCGTTACCCCGTGCCATTCAGCATTGGAATGACCTGCCAAACGACATAGTTGACATTCTTTCAATTCTTCCGCGTTACCCCGCGCCATTCAGCATTGGAATGACCTGCCAAACGACATAGTTGACATTCTTTCCATTCTTCCGCGTTACCCCGCGCCATTCAGCATAGGAATGACCTGCCAAACGACATAGTTGACATTCTTTCCATTCTTCCGCGTTACCCCGTGCCATTCAGCATTGGAATGACCTGCCAAACCACATTGTTGACATTCTTTCAATTCTTCCGCGTTACCCCGTGCCATTCAGCATTGGAATGACCTGCCAAACGACATAGTTGACATTCTTTCAATTCTTCCGCGTTACCCCGTGCCATTCAGCATTGGAATGACCTGCCAAACGACATAGTTGACATTCTTTCAATTCTTCCGCGTTACCCCGTGCCATTCAGCATTGGGATGGCCTGCCAAACGACGTAGTTCACATTCTTTCAATTCTTCCGCGTTACCCCGTGCCATTCAGCATTGGAATGACCTGCCAAACGACATAGTTGACATTGTTTCAATTCTTCCGCGTTACCCCGTGCCATTCAGCATTGGGATGGCCTGCCAAACGACGTAGTTCACATTCTTTCAATTCTTCCGCGTTACCCCGTGCCATTCAGCATTGGAATGACCTGCCAAACGACATAGTTGACATTCTTTCAATTCTTCCGCGTTACCCCGTGCCATTCAGCATTGGAATGACCTGCCAAACGACATAGTTGGCATTCTTTCAATTCTTCTGCGTTACCCCGTGCCATTCAGCATTGGAATGACCTGCCAAACGACATAGTTGACATTCTTTCAATTCTTCCGCGTTACCCCCTGCCATTCAGCATTGGGATGGCGTGCCAAACGACAAAGCTGTCATTCTTTCCATTCTTCCGCATTACCCCATGCCATTCAGCATTGGGATGGCCTGCCAAACGACATAGTTGACATTCTTTCAATTCTTCCGTGTTACCCGGCGCCATTCAGCATTGGAATGACCTGCCAAATGACATAGTTGACATTCTTTCAATTCTTCCGCGTTACCCCGTGCCATTCAGCATTGGGATGGCCT
This sequence comes from Dermacentor albipictus, assembly GCF_038994185.2. Classification (NCBI taxonomy): domain Eukaryota; kingdom Metazoa; phylum Arthropoda; class Arachnida; order Ixodida; family Ixodidae; genus Dermacentor; species Dermacentor albipictus. Next base: position 11,283,588 of record NC_091825.1, on the reverse strand, counting down.
GCCAAACGACATAGTTGACATTCTTTCAATTCTTCCGCGTTACCCCGTGCCATTCAGCATTGGAATGACCTGCTAAACGACATAGTTGACATTCTTTCAATTCTTCCGCGTTACCCCGTGCCATTCAGCATTGGGATGACCTGCCAAACGACATAGTTGACATTCTTTCAATTCTTCCGCGTTACCCCGCGCCATTCAGCATTGGAATGACCTGCCAAACGACATAGTTGACATTCTTTCCATTCTTCCGCGTTACGCCGCGCCATTCAGCATAGGAATGACCTGCCAAACGACATAGTTGACATTCTTTCCATTCTTCCGCGTTACCCCGTGCCATTCAGCATTGGAATGACCTGCCAAACCACATTGTTGACATTCTTTCAATTCTTCCGAGTTACCCCGAGCCATTCAGCATTGGAATGACCTGCCAAACGACATAGTTGACATTCTTTCAATTCTTCCGCGTTACCCCGTGCCATTCAGCATTGGAATGACCTGCCAAACGACATAGTTGACATTCTTTCAATTCTCCCGCGTTAACCCGTGCCATTCAGCATTGGAATGACCTGCCAAACGACATAGTTGACATTCTTTCAATTCTTCCGTGTTACCCCGCGCCATTCAGCATTGGAATGACCTGCCAAATGACATAGTTGACATTCTTTCAATTCTTCCGCGTTACCCCGTGCCATTCAGCATTGGGATGGCCTGCCAAACGACATAGTTGACATTCTTTCAATTCTTCCGCGTTACCCCGTGCCATTCAGCATTGGAATGACCTGCCAAACGACATAGTTGACATTCTTTCAATTCTTCCGCGTTACCCCGCGCCATTCAGCATTGGAATGACCTGCCAAACGACATAGTTGACATTCTTTCCATTCTTCCGCGTTACCCCGCGCCATTCAGCATAGGAATGACCTGCCAAACGACATAGTTGACATTCTTTCCATTCTTCCGCGTTACCCCGTGCCATTCAGCATTGGAATGACCTGCCAAACGACATAGTTGACATTCTTTCAATTCTTCCGCGTTACCCCGTGCCATTCAGCATTGGGATGGCCTGCCAAACGACGTAGTTCACATTCTTTCAACTCTTCCGCGTTACCCCGTGCCATTCAGCATTGGAATGACCTGCCAAACGACATAGTTGACATTCTTTCAATTCTTCCGCGTTACCCCGTGCCATTCAGCATTGGAATGACCTGCCAAACGACATAGTTGGCATTCTTTCAATTCTTCTGCGTTACCCCGTGCCATTCAGCATTGGAATGACCTGCCAAACGACATAGTTGACATTCTTTCAATTCTTCCGCGTTACCCCCTGCCATTCAGCATTGGGATGGCGTGCCAAACGACATAGCTGTCATTCTTTCCATTCTTCCGCGTTAACCCATGCCATTCAGCATTGGAATGACCTGCCAAACGACATAGTTGACATTCTTTCCATTCTTCTGCGTTACCCCATGCCATTCAGCATTGGAATGACCTGCTAAACGACATAGTTGACATTCTTTAAATTCTACCGCGTTACCCCGTGCCATTCAGCATTGGAATGACCTGCCAAATGACATAGTTGACATTCTTTCAATTCTTCCGCGTTACCCCATGCCATTCAGCATTGGAATGACCTGCCAAACGACATAGTTGACATTCTTTCAATTCTTCCGCATTACCCCGTGCCATTCAGCATTGGAATGACCTGCCAAACGACATAGTTGACATTCTTTCAATTCTTCCGCGTTACCCCGTGCCATTCAGCATTGGAATGACCTGCCAAACGACATAGTTGGCATTCTTTCAATTCTTCCGCGTTACCCCGTGCCATTCAGCATTGGAATGACCTGCCAAACGACATAGTTGACATTCTTTCAATTCTTCCGCGTTACCCTCTGCCATTCAGCATTGGGATGGCGTGCCAAACGACATAGTTGACATTCTTTCCATTCTTCCGCGTTAACCCATGCCATTCAGCATTGGAATGACCTGCCAAACGACATAGTTGACATTCTTTCAATTCTTCCGCGTTAACCCGTGCCATTCAGCATTGGAATGACCTGCCAAACGACATAGTTGACATTCTTTCAATTCTTCCGTGTTACCCCGCGCCATTCAGCATTGGAATGACCTGCCAAATGACATAGTTGACATTCTTTCAATTCTTCCGCGTTACCCCGTGCCATTCAGCATTGGGATGGCCTACCAAACGACATAGTTGACATTCTTTCAATTCTTCCGCGTTACCCCGTGCCATTCAGCATTGGAATGACCTGCCAAACGACATAGTTGACATTCTTTCAATTCTTCCGCGTTACCCCGCGCCATTCAGCATTGGAATGACCTGCCAAACGACATAGTTGACATTCTTTCCATTCTGCCGCGTTACCCCGCGCCATTCAGCATAGGAATGACCTGCCAAACGACATAGTTGACATTCTTTCCATTCTTCCGCGTTACCCCGTGCCATTCAGCATTGGAATGACCTGCCAAACCACATTGTTGACATTCTTTCAATTCTTCCGCGTTACCCCGTGCCATTCAGCATTGGAATGACCTGCCAAACGACATAGTTGACATTCTTTCAATTCTTCCGCGTTACCCCGTGCCATTCAGCATTGGAATAACCTGCCAAACGACATAGTTGACATTCTTTCAATTCTTCCGCGTTACCCCGTGCCATTCAGCATTGGGATGGCCTGCCAAACGACGTACTTGACATTCTTTCAATTCTTCCGCGTTACCCCGTGCCGTTCAGCATTGGAATGACCTGCCAAACGACATAGTTGACATTCTTTCAATTCTTCCGCGTTACCCCGTGCCATTCAGCATTGGGATGGCCTGCCAAACGACGTAGTTCACATTCTTTCAATTCTTCCGCGTTACCCCGTGCCATTCAGCATTGGAATGACCTGCCAAACGACATAGTTGACATTCTTTCAATTCTTCCGCGTTACCCCGTGCCATTCAGCATTGGAATGACCTGCCAAACGACATAGTTGGCATTCTTTCAATTCTTCTGCGTTACCCCGTGCCATTCAGCATTGGAATGACCTGCCAAACGACATAGTTGACATTCTTTCAATTCTTCCGCATTACCCCATGCCATTCAGCATTGGGATGGCCTGCCAAACGACATAGTTGACATTCTTTCAATTCTTCCGTGTTACCCGGCGCCATTCAGCATTGGAATGACCTGCCAAATGACATAGTTGACATTCTTTCAATTCTTCCGCGTTACCCGGTGCCATTCAGCATTGGGATGGCCTGCCAAACGACATAGTTGACATTCTTTCAATTCTTCCGCGTTACCCCGTGCCATTCAGCATTGGAATGACCTGCTAAACGACATAGTTGACATTCTTTCAATTCTTCCGCGTTACCCCGTGCCATTCAGCATTGGGATGACCTGCCAAACGACATAGTTGACATTCTTTCAATTCTTCCGCGTTACCCCGCGCCATTCAGCATTGGAATGACCTGCCAAACGACATAGTTGACATTCTTTCCATTCTTCCGCGTTACGCCGCGCCATTCAGCATAGGAATGACCTGCCAAACGACATAGTTGACATTCTTTCCATTCTTCCGCGTTACCCCGTGCCATTCAGCATTGGAATGACCTGCCAAACCACATTGTTGACATTCTTTCAATTCTTCCGCGTTACCCCGTGCCATTCAGCATTGGAATGACCTGCCAAACGACATAGTTGACATTCTTTCAATTCTTCCGCGTTACCCCGTGCCATTCAGCATTGGAATGACCTGCCAAACGACATAGTTGACATTCTTTCAATTCTTCCGCGTTACCCCGTGCCATTCAGCATTGGGATGGCCTGCCAAACGACGTAGTTGACATTCTTTCAATTCTTCCGCGTTACCCCGTGCCATTCAGCATTGGAGTGACCTGCCAAACGACATAGTTGACATTCTTTCAATTCTTCCGCGTTACCCCGTGCCATTCAGCATTGGGATGGCCTGCCAAACGACGTAGTTCACATTCTTTCAATTCTTCCGCGTTACCCCGTGCCATTCAGCATTGGAATGACCTGCCAAACGACATAGTTGACATTCTTTCAATTCTTCCGCGTTACCCCGTGCCATTCAGCATTGGAATGACCTGCCAAACGACATAGTTGGCATTCTTTAAATTCTTCTGCGTTACCCCGTGCCATTCAGCATTGGAATGACCTGCCAAACGACATAGTTGACATTCTTTCAATTCTTCCGCGTTACCCCGTGCCATTCAGCATTGGGATGGCCTGCCAAACGACATAGTTGACATTCTTTCAATTCTTCCGCGTTACCCCGTGCCATTCAGCATTGGAATGACCTGCCAAACGACATAGTTGACATTCTTTCAATTCTTCCGCGTTACCCCGCGCCATTCAGCATTGGAATGACCTGCCAAACGACATAGTTGACATTCTTTCCATTCTTCCGCGTTACCCCGCGCCATTCAGCATAGGAATGACCTGCCAAACGACATAGTTGACATTCTTTCCATTCTTCCGCGTTACCCCGTGCCATTCAGCATTGGAATGACCTGCCAAACCACATTGTTGACATTCTTTCAATTCTTCCGCGTTACCCCGTGCCATTCAGCATTGGAATGACCTGCCAAACGACATAGTTGACATTCTTTCAATTCTTCCGCGTTACCCCGTGCCATTCAGCATTGGAATGACCTGCCAAACGACATAGTTGACATTCTTTCAATTCTTCCGCGTTACCCCGTGCCATTCAGCATTGGGATGGCCTGCCAAACGACGTAGTTCACATTCTTTCAATTCTTCCGCGTTACCCCGTGCCATTCAGCATTGGAATGACCTGCCAAACGACATAGTTGACATTCTTTCAATTCTTCCGCGTTACCCCGTGCCATTCAGCATTGGGATGGCCTGCCAAACGACGTAGTTCACATTCTTTCAATTCTTCCGCGTTACCCCGTGCCATTCAGCATTGGAATGACCTGCCAAACGACATAGTTGACATTCTTTCAATTCTTCCGCGTTACCCCGTGCCATTCAGCATTGGAATGACCTGCCAAACGACATAGTTGGCATTCTTTCAATTCTTCTGCGTTACCCCGTGCCATTCAGAATTGGAATGACCTGCCAAACGACATAGTTGACATTCTTTCAATTCTTCCGCGTTACCCCCTGCCATTCAGCATTGGGATGGCGTGCCAAACGACAAAGCTGTCATTCTTTCCATTCTTCCGCATTACCCCATGCCATTCAGCATTGGGATGGCCTGCCAAATGACATAGTTGACATTCTTTCAATTCTTCCCTGTTACCCGGCGCCATTCAGCATTGGAATGACCTGCCAAATGACATAGTTGACATTCTTTCAATTCTTCCGCGTTACCCCGTGCCATTCAGCATTGCGATGGCCTGCCAAACGACATAGTTGACATTCTTTCAATTCTTCCGCGTTACCCCGTGCCATTCAGCATTGGAATGACCTGCTAAACGACATAGTTGACATTCTTTCAATTCTTCCGCGTTACCCCGTGCCATTCAGCATTGGGATGACCTGCCAAACGACATAGTTGACATTCTTTCAATTCTTCCGCGTTACCCCGCGCCATTCAGCATTGGAATGACCTGCCAAACGACATAGTTGACATTCTTTCCATTCTTCCGCGTTACGCCGCGCCATTCAGCATAGGAATGACCTGCCAAACGACATAGTTGACATTCTTTCCATTCTTCCGCGTTACCCCGTGCCATTCAGCATTGGAATGACCTGCCAAACCACATTGTTGACATTCTTTCAATTCTTCCGCGTTACCCCGAGCCATTCAGCATTGGAATGACCTGCCAAACGACATAGTTGACATTCTTTCAATTCTTCCGCGTTACCCCGCGCCGTTCAGCATTGGACTGACCTGCCAAACGACATAGTTGACATTCTTTCAATTCTTCCGCGTTACCCCGTGCCATTCAGCATTGGGATGACCTGCCAAACGATGTAGTTGACATTCTTTCGATTCTTCCGCGTTACCCCGTGCCATTCAGCATTCGGATGACCTGCCAAACGACTTAGTTGCCATTCTTTCAATCCTTCCGCGTTACCCCGCACCATTCAGCATTGGAATGACCTGCCAAACGACATAGTTGACATTCTTTCAATTCTTCCGCGTTACCCCGCGCCATTCAGCTTTGGAATGACCTGCCAAACGACATAGTTGACATTCTTTCAATTTTTCCGCGTTACCCCGCGCCATTCAGCATTGGGATGACCTGCCATACGACGTAGTTGACATTCTTTCGATTCTTCCGCGTTACCCCGTGCCATTCAGCATTGGGATGACCTGCCAAATGACTTAGTTGACATTCTTTCAATTCTTCCGCGTTACCCCGTGCCATTCAGCATTGGAATGACCTGCCAAACGACATAGTTGACATTCTTTCAATTCTTCCGCGTTAACCCGTGCCATTCAGCATTGGAATGACCTGCCAAACGACATAGTTGACATTCTTTCAATTCTTCCGTGTTACCCCGCGCCATTCAGCATTGGAATGACCTGCCAAATGACATAGTTGACATTCTTTCAATTCTTCCGCGTTACCCCGTGCCATTCAGCATTGGGATGGCCTGCCAAACGACATAGTTGACATTCTTTCAATTCTTCCGCGTTACCCCGTGCCATTCAGCATTGGAATGACCTGCCAAACGACATAGTTGACATTCTTTCAATTCTTCCGCGTTACCCCGCGCCATTCAGCATTGGAATGAAATACCAAACGACATAGTTGACATTCTATCCATTCTTCCGCGTTACCCCGCGCCATTCAGCATAGGAATGACCTGCCAAACGACATAGTTGACATTCTTTCCATTCTTCCGCGTTACCCCGTGCCATTCAGCATTGGAATGACCTGCCAAACCACATTGTTGACATTCTTTCAATTCTTCCGCGTTACCCCGTGCCATTCAGCATTGGAATGACCTGCCAAACGACATAGTTGACATTCTTTCAATTCTTCCGCGTTACCCCGTGCCATTCAGCATTGGAATGACCTGCCAAACGACATAGTTGACATTCTTTCAATTCTTCCGCGTTACCCCGTGCCATTCAGCATTGGGATGGCCTGCCAAACGACGTAGTTGACATTCTTTCAATTCTTCCGCGTTACCCCGTGCCATTCAGCATTGGAATGACCTGCCAAACGACATAGTTGACATTCTTTCAATTCTTCCGCGTTACCCCGTGCCATTCAGCATTGGGATGGCCTGCCAAACGACGTAGTTCACATTCTTTCAACTCTTCCGCGTTACCCCGTGCCATTCAGCATTGGAATGACCTGCCAAACGACAGAGTTGACATTCTTTCAATTCTTCCGCGTTACCCCGTGCCATTCAGCATTGGAATGACCTGCCAAACGACATAGTTGGCATTCTTTCAATTCTTCTGCGTTACCCCGTGCCATTCAGCATTGGAATGACCTGCCAAACGACATAGTTGACATTCTTTCAATTCTTCCGCGTTACCCCCTGCCATTCAGCATTGGGATGGCGTGCCAAACGACATAGCTGTCATTCTTTCCATTCTTCCGCGTTAACCCATGCCATTCAGCATTGGAATGACCTGCCAAACGACATAGTTGACATTCTTTCCATTCTTCTGCGTTACCCCATGCCATTCAGCATTGGAATGACCTGCTAAACGACATAGTTGACATTCTTTCAATTCTTCCGCGTTACCCCGTGCCATTCAGCATTGGAATGACCTGCCAAATGACATAGTTGACATTCTTTCAATTCTTCCGCGTTACCCCGTGCCATTCAGCATTGGAATGACCTGCCAAACGACATAGTTGCCATTCTTTCAATTCTTCCGCGTTACCCCATGCCATTCAGCATTGGAATGACCTGCCAAACGACATAGTTGACATTCTTTCAATTCTTCCGCATTACCCCGTGCCATTCACCATTGGAATGACCTGCCAAACGACATAGCTGACATTCTTTCAATTCTTCCGCGTTACCCCGTGCCATTCAGCATTGGAATGACCTGCCAAACGACATAGTTGACATTCTTTCAATTCTTCCGCGTTACCCCCTGCCATTCAGCATTGGGATGGCGTGCCAAACGACATAGTTGACATTCTTTCCATTCTTCCGCGTTAACCCATGCCATTCAGCATTGGAATGACCTGCCAAACGACATAGTTGACATTCTTTCAATTCTTCCGCGTTAACCCGTGCCATTCAGCATTGGAATGACCTGCCAAACGACATAGTTGACATTCTTTCAATTCTTCCGTGTTACCCCGCGCCATTCAGCATTGGAATGACCTGCCAAATGACATAGTTGACATTCTTTCAATTCTTCCGCGTTACCCCGTGCCATTCAGCATTGGGATGGCCTGCCAAACGACATAGTTGACATTCTTTCAATTCTTCCGCGTTACCCCGTGCCATTCAGCATTGGAATGACCTGCCAAACGACATAGTTGACATTCTTTCAATTCTTCCGCGTTACCCCGCGCCATTCAGCATTGGAATGACCTGCCAAACGACATAGTTGACATTCTTTCCATTCTTCCGCGTTACCCCGCGCCATTCAGCATAGGAATGACCTGCCAAACGACATAGTTGACATTCTTTCCATTCTTCCGCGTTACCCCGTGCCATTCAGCATTGGAATGACCTGCCAAACCACATTGTTGACATTCTTTCAATTCTTCCGCGTTACCCCGTGCCATTCAGCATTGGAATGACCTGCCAAACGACATAGTTGACATTCTTTCAATTCTTCCGCGTTACCCCGTGCCATTCAGCATTGGAATGACCTGCCAAACGACATAGTTGACATTCTTTCAATTCTTCCGCGTTACCCCGTGCCATTCAGCATTGGGATGGCCTGCCAAACGACGTAGTTGACATTCTTTCAATTCTTCCGCGTTACCCCGTGCCATTCAGCATTGGAATGACCTGCCAAACGACATAGTTGACATTCTTTCAATTCTTCCGCGTTACCCCGTGCCATTCAGCATTGGGATGGCCTGCCAAACGACGTAGTTCACATTCTTTCAATTCTTCCGCGTTACCCCGTGCCATTCAGCATTGGAATGACCTGCCAAACGACATAGTTGACATTCTTTCCATTCTTCCGCGTTACCCCGTGCCATTCAGCATTGGAATGACCTGCCAAACCACATTGTTGACATTCTTTCAATTCTTCCGCGTTACCCCGTGCCATTCAGCATTGGAATGACCTGCCAAACGACATAGTTGACATTCTTTCAATTCTTCCGCGTTACCCCGTGCCATTCAGCATTGGAATGACCTGCCAAACGACATAGTTGACATTCTTTCAATTCTTCCGCGTTACCCCGTGCCATTCAGCATTGGGATGGCCTGCCAAACGACGTAGTTGACATTCTTTCAATTCTTCCGCGTTACCCCGTGCCATTCAGCATTGGAATGACCTGCCAAACGACATAGTTGACATTCTTTCAATTCTTCCGCATTACCCCGTGCCATTCAGCATTGGAATGACCTGCCAAACGACATAGTTGACATTCTTTCAATTCTTCCGCGTTACCCCGTGCCATTCAGCATTGGAATGACCTGCCAAACGACATAGTTGGCATTCTTTCAATTCTTCCGCGTTACCCCGTGCCATTCAGCATTGGAATGACCTGCCAAACGACATAGTTGACATTCTTTCAATTCTTCCGCGTTACCCCCTGCCATTCAGCATTGGGATGGCGTGCCAAACGACATAGTTGACATTCTTTCCATTCTTCCGCGTTAACCCATGCCATTCAGCATTGGAATGACCTGCCAAACGACATAGTTGACATTCTTTCAATTCTTCCGCGTTAACCCGTGCCATTCAGCATTGGAATGACCTGCCAAACGACATAGTTGACATTCTTTCAATTCTTCCGTGTTACCCCGCGCCATTCAGCATTGGAATGACCTGCCAAATGACATAGTTGACATTCTTTCAATTCTTCCGCGTTACCCCGTGCCATTCAGCATTGGGATGGCCTGCCAAACGACATAGTTGACATTCTTTCAATTCTTCCGCGTTACCCCGTGCCATTCAGCATTGGAATGACCTGCCAAACGACATAGTTGACATTCTTTCAATTCTTCCGCGTTACCCCGCGCCATTCAGCATTGGAATGACCTGCCAAACGACATAGTTGACATTCTTTCCATTCTTCCGCGTTACCCCGCGCCATTCAGCATAGGAATGACCTGCCAAACGACATAGTTGACATTCTTTCCATTCTTCCGCGTTACCCCGTGCCATTCAGCATTGGAATGACCTGCCAAACCACATTGTTGACATTCTTTCAATTCTTCCGCGTTACCCCGTGCCATTCAGCATTGGAATGACCTGCCAAACGACATAGTTGACATTCTTTCAATTCTTCCGCGTTACCCCGTGCCATTCAGCATTGGAATGACCTGCCAAACGACATAGTTGACATTCTTTCAATTCTTCCGCGTTACCCCGTGCCATTCAGCATTGGGATGGCCTGCCAAACGACGTAGTTGACATTCTTTCAATTCTTCCGCGTTACCCCGTGCCATTCAGCATTGGAATCACCTGCCAAACGACATAGTTGACATTCTTTCAATTCTTCCGCGTTACCCCGTGCCATTCAGCATTGGGATGGCCTGCCAAACGACGTAGTTCACATTCTTTCAACTCTTCCGCGTTACCCCGTGCCATTCAGCATTGGAATGACCTGCCAAACGACATAGTTGACATTCTTTCAATTCTTCCGCGTTACCCCGTGCCATTCAGCATTGGAATGACCTGCCAAACGACATAGTTGGCATTCTTTCAATTCTTCTGCGTTACCCCGTGCCATTCAGCATTGGAATGACCTGCCAAACGACATAGTTGACATTCTTTCAATTCTTCCGCGTTACCCCCTGCCATTCAGCATTGGGATGGCGTGCCAAACGACATAGCTGTCATTCTTTCCATTCTTCCGCGTTAACCCATGCCATTCAGCATTGGAATGACCTGCCAAACGACATAGTTGACATTCTTTCCATTCTTCTGCGTTACCCCATGCCATTCAGCATTGGAATGACCTGCTAAACGACATAGTTGACATTCTTTCAATTCTTCCGCGTTACCCCGTGCCATTCAGCATTGGAATGACCTGCCAAACGACATAGTTGCCATTCTTTCAATTCTTCCGCGTTACCCCATGCCATTCAGCATTGGAATGACCTGCCAAACGACATAGTTGACATTCTTTCAATTCTTCCGCATTACCCCGTGCCATTCAGCATTGGAATGACCTGCCAAACGACATAGTTGACATTCTTTCAATTCTTCCGCGTTACCCCGTGCCATTCAGCATTGGAATGACCTGCCAAACGACATAGTTGGCATTCTTTCAATTCTTCCGCGTTACCCCGTGCCATTCAGCATTGGAATGACCTGCCAAACGACATAGTTGACATTCTTTCAATTCTTCCGCGTTACCCCGCGCCATTCAGCATAGGAATGACCTGCCAAACGACATAGTTGACATTCTTTCCATTCTTCCGCGTTACCCCGTGCCATTCAGCATTGGAATGACCTGCCAAACCACATTGTTGACATTCTTTCAATTCTTCCGCGTTACCCCGTGCCATTCAGCATTGGAATGACCTGCCAAACGACATAGTTGACATTCTTTCAATTCTTCCGCGTTACCCCGTGCCATTCAGCATTGGAATGACCTGCCAAACGACATAGTTGACATTCTTTCAATTCTTCCGCGTTACCCCGTGCCATTCAGCATTGGGATGGCCCGCCAAACGACGTAGTTGACATTCTTTCAATTCTTCCGCGTTACCCCGTGCCATTCAGCATTGGAATGACCTGCCAAACGACATAGTTGACATTCTTTCAATTCTTCCGCGTTACCCCGTGCCATTCAGCATTGGGATGGCCTGCCAAACGACGTAGTTCACATTCTTTCAATTCTTCCGCGTTACCCCGTGCCATTCAGCATTGGAATGACCTGCCAAACGACATAGTTGACATTCTTTCAATTCTTCCGCGTTACCCCGTGCCATTCAGCATTGGAATGACCTGCCAAACGACATAGTTGGCATTCTTTCAATTCTTCTGCGTTACCCCGTGCCATTCAGCATTGGAATGACCTGCCAAACGATATAGTTGACATTCTTTCAATTCTTCCGCATTACCCCATGCCATTCAGCATTGGGATGGCCTGCCAAACGACATAGTTGACATTCTTTCAATTCTTCCGTGTTACCCGGCGCCATTCAGCATTGGAATGACCTGCCAAATGACATAGTTGACATTCTTTCAATTCTTCCGCGTTACCCCGTGCCATTCAGCATTGGGATGGCCTGCCAAACGACATAGTTGACATTCTTTCAATTCTTCCGCGTTACCCCGTGCCATTCAGCATTGGAATGACCTGCTAAACGACATAGTTGACATTCTTTCAATTCTTCCGCGTTACCCCATGCCATTCAGCATTGGGATGACCTGCCAAACGACATAGTTGACATTCTTTCAATTCTTCCGCGTTACCCCGCGCCATTCAGCATTGGAATGACCTGCCAAACGACATAGTTGACATTCTTTCCATTCTTCCGCGTTACGCCGCGCCATTCAGCATAGGAATGACCTGCCAAACGACATAGTTGACATTCTTTCCATTCTTCCGCGTTACCCCGTGCCATTCAGCATTGGAATGACCTGCCAAACCACATTGTTGACATTCTTTCAATTCTTCCGCGTTACCCCGTGCCATTCAGCATTGGAATGACCTGCCAAACGACATAGTTGACATTCTTTCAATTCTTCCGCGTTACCCCGTGCCATTCAGCATTGGAATGACCTGCCAAACGACATAGTTGACATTCTTTCAATTCTTCCGCGTTACCCCGTGCCATTCAGCATTGGGATGGCCTGCAAAACGACGTAGTTGACATTCTTTCAATTCTTCCGCGTTACCCCGTGCCATTCAGCATTGGAATGACCTGCCAAACGACATAGTTGACATTCTTTCAATTCTTCCGCGTTACCCCGTGCCATTCAGCATTGGGATGGCCTGCCAAACGACGTAGTTCACATTCTTTCAATTCTTCCGCGTTACCCCGTGCCATTCAGCATTGGAATGACCTGCCAAACGACATAGTTGACATTCTTTCAATTCTTCCGCGTTACCCCGTGCCATTCAGCAATGGAATGACCTGCCAAACGACATAGTTGGCATTCTTTCAATTCTTCTGCGTTACCCCGTGCCATTCAGCATTGGAATGACCTGCCAAACGACATAGTTGACATTCTTTCAATTCTTCCGCGTTACCCCGTGACATTCAGCATTGGGATGGCCTGCCAAACGACATAGTTGACATTCTTTCAATTCTTCCGCGTTACCCCGTGCCATTCAGCATTGGAATGACCTGCCAAACGACATAGTTGACATTCTTTCAATTCTTCCGCGTTACCCCGCGCCATTCAGCATTGGGATGGCCTGCCAAACGACGTAGTTCACATTCTTTCAATTCTTCCGCGTTACCCCGTGCCATTCAGCATTGGAATGACCTGCCAAACGACATAGTTGACATTCTTTCAATTCTTCCGCGTTACCCCGTGCCATTCAGCATTGGAATGACCTGCCAAACGACATAGTTGGCATTCTTTCAATTCTTCTGCGTTACCCCGTGCCATTCAGCATTGGAATGACCTGCCAAACGACATAGTTGACATTCTTTCAATTCTTCCGCGTTACCCCCTGCCATTCAGCATTGGGATGGCGTGCCAAACGACATAGCTGTCATTCTTTCCATTCTTCCGCATTACCCCATGCCATTCAGCATTGGGATGGCCTGCCAAACGACATAGTTGACATTCTTTCAATTCTTCCGTGTTACCCGGCGCCATTCAGCATTGGAATGACCTGCCAAATGACATAGTTGACATTCTTTCAATTCTTCCGCGTTACCCCGTGCCATTCAGCATTGGGATGGCCTGCCAAACGACATAGTTGACATTCTTTCAATTCTTCCGCGTTACCCCGTGCCATTCAGCATTGGAATGACCTGCTAAACGACATAGTTGACATTCTTTCAATTCTTCCGCGTTACCCCGTGCCATTCAGCATTGGGATGACCTGCCAAACGACATAGTTGACATTCTTTCAATTCTTCCGCGTTACCCCGTGCCATTCAGCATTGGAATGACCTGCTAAACGACATAGTTGACATTCTTTCCATTCTTCCGCGTTACCCCGTGCCATTCAGCATTGGAATGACCTGCCAAACCACATTGTTGACATTCTTTCAATTCTTCCGCGTTACCCCGAGCCATTCAGCATTGGAATGACCTGCCAAACGACATAGTTGACATTCTTTCAATTCTTCCGCGTTACCCCGTGCCATTCAGCATTGGAATGACCTGCCAAACGACATAGTTGACATTCTTTCAATTCTTCCGCGTTACCCCGTGCCATTCAGCATTGGGATGGCCTGCCAAACGACGTAGTTCACATTCTTTCAATTCTTCCGCGTTACCCCGTGCCATTCAGCATTGGAATGACCTGCCAAACGACATAGTTGACATTCTTTCAATTCTTCCGCGTTACCCCGTGCCATTCAGCATTGGGATGGCCTGCCAAACGACGTAGTTCACATTCTTTCAATTCTTCCGCGTTACCCCGTGCCATTCAGCATTGGAATGACCTGCCAAACGACATAGTTGACATTCTTTCAATTCTTCCGCGTTACCCCGTGCCATTCAGCATTGGAATGACCTGCCAAACGACATAGTTGGCATTCTTTCAATTCTTCTGCGTTACCCCGTGCCATTCAGCATTGGAATGACCTGCCAAACGACATAGTTGACATTCTTTCAATTCTTCCGCGTTACCCCCTGCCATTCAGCATTGGGATGGCGTGCCAAACGACATAGCTGTCATTCTTTCCATTCTTCCGCATTACCCCATGCCATTCAGCATTGGGATGGCCTGCCAAACGACATAGTTGACATTCTTTCAATTCTTCCGTGTTACCCGGCGCCATTCAGCATTGGAATGACCTGCCAAATGACATAGTTGACATTCTTTCAATTCTTCCGCGTTACCCCGTGCCATTCAGCATTGGGATGGCCTGCCAAACGACATAGTTGACATTCTTTCAATTCTTCCGCGTTACCCCGTGCCATTCAGCATTGGAATGACCTGCTAAACGACATAGTTGACATTCTTTCAATTCTTCCGCGTTACCCCGTGCCATTCAGCATTGGGATGACCTGCCAAACGACATAGTTGACATTCTTTCAATTCTTCCGCGTTACCCCGCGCCATTCAGCATTGGAATGACCTGCCAAACGACATAGTTGACATTCTTTCCATTCTTCCGCGTTACGCCGCGCCATTCAGCATAGGAATGACCTGCCAAACGACATAGTTGACATTCTTTCCATTCTTCCGCGTTACCCCGTGCCATTCAGCATTGGAATGACCTGCCAAACCACATTGTTGACATTCTTTCAATTCTTCCGCGTTACCCCGAGCCATTCAGCATTGGAATGACCTGCCAAACGACATAGTTGACATTCTTTCAATTCTTCCGCGTTACCCCGTGCCATTCAGCATTGGAATGACCTGCCAAACGACATAGTTGACATTATTTCAATTCTTCAGCGTTACCCCGTGCCATTCAACATTGGTATGGCCTGCCAAACGACGTAGTTGACATTCTTTCAATTCTTCCGCGTTACCCCGTGCCATTCAGCATTGGAATAACCTGCCAAACGACATAGTTGACATTCTTTCAATTCTTCCGCGTTACCCCGTGCCATTCAGCCTTGGGATGGCCTGCCAAACGACGTAGTTCACATTCTTTCAATTCTTCCGCGTTACCCCGTGCCATTCAGCATTGGAATGACCTGCCAAACGACATAGTTGACATTCTTTCAATTCTTCCGCGTTACCCCGTGCCATTCAGCATTGGAATGACCTGCCAAACGACATAGTTGGCATTCTTTCAATTCTTCTGCGTTACCCCGTGCCATTCAGCATTGGAATGACCTGCCAAACGACATAGTTGACATTCTTTCAATTCTTCCGCGTTACCCCCTGCCATTCAGCATTGGGATGGCGTGCCAAACGACATAGCTGTCATTCTTTCCATTCTTCCGCATTACCCCATGCCATTCAGCATTGGGATGGCCTGCCAAACGACATAGTTGACATTCTTTCAATTCTTCCGTGTTACCCGGCGCCATTCAGCATTGGAATGACCTGCCAAATGACATAGTTGACATTCTTTCAATTCTTCCGCGTTACCCCGTGCCATTCAGCATTGGGATGGCCTGCCAAACGACATAGTTGACATTCTTTCAATTCTTCCGCGTTACCCCGTGCCATTCAGCATTGGAATGACCTGCTAAACGACATAGTTGACATTCTTTCAATTCTTCCGCGTTACCCCGTGCCATTCAGCATTGGGATGACCTGCCAAAC
Organism: Dermacentor albipictus; assembly: GCF_038994185.2. Lineage (NCBI taxonomy): Eukaryota > Metazoa > Arthropoda > Arachnida > Ixodida > Ixodidae > Dermacentor > Dermacentor albipictus. The sequence goes on along the minus strand of NC_091825.1, from coordinate 11,267,109 downwards.
GACATAGTTGACATTCTTTCAATTCTTCCGCGTTACCCCGCGCCATTCAGCATTGGAATGACCTGCCAAACGACATAGTTGACATTCTTTCCATTCTTCCGCGTTACGCCGCGCCATTCAGCATAGGAATGACCTGCCAAACGACATAGTTGACATTCTTTCCATTCTTCCGCGTTACCCCGTGCCATTCAGCATTGGAATGACCTGCCAAACCACATTGTTGACATTCTTTCAATTCTTCCGCGTTACCCCGAGCCATTCAGCATTGGAATGACCTGCCAAACGACATAGTTGACATTCTTTCAATTCTTCCGCGTTACCCCGTGCCATTCAGCATTGGAATGACCTGCCAAACGACATAGTTGACATTCTTTCAATTCTTCCGCGTTACCCCGTGCCATTCAGCATTGGGATGGCCTGCCAAACGACGTAGTTCACATTCTTTCAATTCTTCCGCGTTACCCCGTGCCATTCAGCATTGGAATGACCTGCCAAACGACATAGTTGACATTCTTTCAATTCTTCCGCGTTACCCCGTGCCATTCAGCATTGGGATGGCCTGCCAAACGACGTAGTTCACATTCTTTCAATTCTTCCGCGTTACCCCGTGCCATTCAGCATTGGAATGACCTGCCAAACGACATAGTTGACATTCTTTCAATTCTTCCGCGTTACCCCGTGCCATTCAGCATTGGAATGACCTGCCAAACGACATAGTTGGCATTCTTTCAATTCTTCTGCGTTACCCCGTGCCATTCAGCATTGGAATGACCTGCCAAACGACATAGTTGACATTCTTTCAATTCTTCCGCGTTACCCCCTGCCATTCAGCATTGGGATGGCGTGCCAAACGACATAGCTGTCATTCTTTCCATTCTTCCGCATTACCCCATGCCATTCAGCATTGGGATGGCCTGCCAAACGACATAGTTGACATTCTTTCAATTCTTCCGTGTTACCCGGCGCCATTCAGCATTGGAATGACCTGCCAAATGACATAGTTGACATTCTTTCAATTCTTCCGCGTTACCCCGTGCCATTCAGCATTGGGATGGCCTGCCAAACGACATAGTTGACATTCTTTCAATTCTTCCGCGTTACCCCGTGCCATTCAGCATTGGAATGACCTGCTAAACGACATAGTTGACATTCTTTCAATTCTTCCGCGTTACCCCGTGCCATTCAGCATTGGGATGACCTGCCAAACGACATAGTTGACATTCTTTCAATTCTTCCGCGTTACCCCGCGCCATTCAGCATTGGAATGACCTGCCAAACGACATAGTTGACATTCTTTCCATTCTTCCGCGTTACGCCGCGCCATTCAGCATAGGAATGACCTGCCAAACGACATAGTTGACATTCTTTCCATTCTTCCGCGTTACCCCGTGCCATTCAGCATTGGAATGACCTGCCAAACCACATTGTTGACATTCTTTCAATTCTTCCGCGTTACCCCGAGCCATTCAGCATTGGAATGACCTGCCAAACGACATAGTTGACACTCTTTCAATTCTTCCGCGTTACCCCGTGCCATTCAGCATTGGAATGACCTGCCAAACGACATAGTTGACATTCTTTCAATTCTTCAGCGTTACCCCGTGCCATTCAACATTGGTATGGCCTGCCAAACGACGTAGTTGACATTCTTTCAATTCTTCCGCGTTACCCCGTGCCATTCAGCATTGGAATAACCTGCCAAACGACATAGTTGACATTCTTTCAATTCTTCCGCGTTACCCCGTGCCATTCAGCCTTGGGATGGCCTGCCAAACGACGTAGTTCACATTCTTTCAATTCTTCCGCGTTACCCCGTGCCATTCAGCATTGGAATGACCTGCCAAACGACATAGTTGACATTCTTTCAATTCTTCCGCGTTACCCCGTGCCATTCAGCATTGGAATGACCTGCCAAACGACATAGTTGGCATTCTTTCAATTCTTCTGCGTTACCCCGTGCCATTCAGCATTGGAATGACCTGCCAAACGACATAGTTGACATTCTTTGAATTCTTCCGCGTTACCCCCTGCCATTCAGCATTGGGATGGCGTGCCAAACGACATAGCTGTCATTCTTTCCATTCTTCCGCATTACCCCATGCCATTCAGCATTGGGATGGCCTGCCAAACGACATAGTTGACATTCTTTCAATTCTTCCGTGTTACCCGGCGCCATTCAGCATTGGAATGACCTGCCAAATGACATAGTTGACATTCTTTCAATTCTTCCGCGTTACCCCGTGCCATTCAGCATTGGGATGGCCTGCCAAACGACATAGTTGACATTCTTTCAATTCTTCCGCGTTACCCCGTGCCATTCAGCATTGGAATGACCTGCTAAACGACATAGTTGACATTCTTTCAATTTTTTCGCGTTACCCCGTGCCATTCAGCATTGGAATGACCTGCCAAACGACATAGTTGACATTCATTCAATTCTTCAGCGTTACCCCGCGCCATTCAGCATTGGAATGACCTGCCAAACGACATAGTTGACATTCTTTCAATTCTTCCGCATTGCCGCGCCATTCAGCATTGGAATGACCTGCCAAACGACATAGTTGACATTCTTTCCATTCTTCTGCGTTACCCCATGCCATTCAGCATTGGAATGACCTGCTAAACGACATAGTTGACATTCTTTCAATTCTTCCGCGTTACCCCGTGCCATTCAGCATTGGAATGACCTGCCAAACGACATAGTTGACATTCTTTCAATTCTTCTGCGTTACCCCGTGCCATTCAGCATTGGAATGACCTGCCAAACGACATAGTTGACATTCTTTCAATTCTTCTGCGTTACCCCGTGCCATTCAGCATTGGAATGACCTGCCAAACGACATAGTTGACATTCTTTCAATTCTTCCGCATTACCCCATGCCATTCAGCATTGGGATGGCCTGCCAAACGACATAGTTGACATTCTTTCAATTCTTCCGTGTTACCCGGCGCCATTCAGCATTGGAATGACCTGCCAAATGACATAGTTGACATTCTTTCAATTCTTCCGCGTCACCCCGTGCCATTCAGCATTGGGATGGCCTGCCAAACGACATAGTTGACATTCTTTCAATTCTTCCGCGTTACCCCGTGCCATTCAGCATTGGAATGACCTGCTAAACGACATAGTTGACATTCTTTCAATTCTTCCGCGTTACCCCGTGCCATTCAGCATTGGGATGACCTGCCAAACGACATAGTTGACATTCTTTCAATTCTTCCGCGTTACCCCGCGCCATTCAGCATTGGAATGACCTGCCAAACGACATAGTTGACATTCTTTCCATTCTTCCGCGTTACGCCGCGCCATTCAGCATAGGAATGACCTGCCAAACGACATAGTTGACATTCTTTCCATTCTTCCGCGTTACCCCGTGCCATTCAGCATTGGAATGACCTGCCAAACCACATTGTTGACATTCTTTCAATTCTTCCGCGTTACCCCGTGCCATTCAGCATTGGAATGACCTGCCAAACGACATAGTTGACATTCTTTCAATTCTTCCGCGTTACCCCGTGCCATTCAGCATTGGAATGACCTGCCAAACGACATAGTTGACATTCTTTCAATTCTTCCGCGTTACCCCGTGCCATTCAACATTGGGATGGCCTGCCAAACGACGTAGTTGACATTCTTTCAATTCTTCCGCGTTACCCCGTGCCATTCAGCATTGGAATAACCTGCCAAACGACATAGTTGACATTCTTTCAATTCTTCCGCGTTACCCCGTGCCATTCAGCATTGGGATGGCCTGCCAAACGACGTAGTTCACATTCTTTCAATTCTTCCGCGTTACCCCGTGCCATTCAGCATTGGAATGACCTGCCAAACGACATAGTTGACATTCTTTCAATTCTTCCGCGTTACCCCGTGCCATTCAGCATTAGAATGACCTGTCAAACGACATAGTTGGCATTCTTTCAATTCTTCTGCGTTACCCCGTGCCATTCAGCATTGGAATGACCTGCCAAACGACATAGTTGACATTCTTTCAATTCTTCCGCGTTACCCCCTGCCATTCAGCATTGGGATGGCGTGCCAAACGACATAGCTGTCATTCTTTCCATTCTTCCGCATTACCCCATGCCATTCAGCATTGGGATGGCCTGCCAAACGACATAGTTGACATTCTTTCAATTCTTCCGTGTTACCCGGCGCCATTCAGCATTGGAATGACCTGCCAAATGACATAGTTGACATTCTTTCAATTCTTCCGCGTTACCCCGTGCCATTCAGCATTGGGATGGCCTGCCAAACGACATAGTTGACATTCTTTCAATTCTTCCGCGTTACCCCGTGCCATTCAGCATTGGAATGACCTGCTAAACGACATAGTTGACATTCTTTCAATTTTTTCGCGTTACCCCGTGCCATTCAGCATTGGAATGACGTGCCAAACGACATAGTTGACATTCATTCAATTCTTCAGCGTTACCCCGCGCCATTCAGCATTGGAATGACCTGCCAAACGACATAGTTGACATTCTTTCAATTCTTCCGCATTGCCGCGCCATTCAGCATTAGAATGACCTGCCAAACGACATAGTTGACATTCTTTCCATTCTTCTGCGTTACCCCATGCCATTCAGCATTGGAATGACCTGCTAAACGACATAGTTGACATTCTTTCAATTCTTCCGCGTTACCCCGTGCCATTCAGCATTGGAATGACCTGCCAAACGACATAGTTGACATTCTTTCAATTCTTCCGCGTTACCCCGTGCCATTCAGCATTGGAATGACCTGCCAAACGACATAGTTGGCATTCTTTCAATTCTTCTGCGTTACCCCGTGCCATTCAGCATTGGAATGACCTGCCAAACGACATAGTTGACATTCTTTCAATTCTTCTGCGTTACCCCGTGCCATTCAGCATTGGAATGACCTGCCAAACGACATAGTTGACATTCTTTCAATTCTTCCGCATTACCCCATGCCAATCAGCATTGGGATGGCCTGCCAAACGACATAGTTGACATTCTTTCAATTCTTCCGTGTTACCCGGCGCCATTCAGCATTGGAATGACCTGCCAAATGACATAGTTGACATTCTTTCAATTCTTCCGCGTTACCCCGTGCCATTCAGCATTGGGATGGCCTGCCAAACGACATAGTTGACATTCTTTCAATTCTTCCGCGTTACCCCGTGCCATTCAGCATTGGAATGACCTGCTAAACGACATAGTTGACATTCTTTCAATTCTTCCGCGTTACCCCGTGCCATTCAGCATTGGGATGACCTGCCAAACGACATAGTTGACATTCTTTCAATTCTTCCGCGTTACCCCGCGCCATTCAGCATTGGAATGACCTGCCAAACGACATAGTTGACATTCTTTCCATTCTTCCGCGTTACGCCGCGCCATTCAGCATAGGAATGACCTGCCAAACGACATAGTTGACATTCTTTCCATTCTTCCGCGTTACCCCGTGCCATTCAGCATTGGAATGACCTGCCAAACCACATTGTTGACATTCTTTCAATTCTTCCGCGTTACCCCGTGCCATTCAGCATTGGAATGACCTGCCAAACGACATAGTTGACATTCTTTCAATTCTTCCGCGTTACCCCGTGCCATTCAGCATTGGAATGACCTGCCAAACGACATAGTTGACATTCTTTCAATTCTTCCGCGTTACCCCGTGCCATTCAGCATTGGGATGGCCTGCCAAACGACGTAGTTGACATTCTTTCAATTCTTCCGCGTTACCCCGTGCCATTCAGCATTGGAATGACCTGCCAAACGACATAGTTGACATTCTTTCAATTCTTCCGCGTTACCCCGTGCCATTCAGCATTGGGATGGCCTGCCAAACGACGTAGTTCACATTCTTTCAATTCTTCCGCGTTACCCCGTGCCATTCAGCATTGGAATGACCTGCCAAACGACATAGTTGACATTCTTTCAATTCTTCCGCGTTACCCCGTGCCATTCAGCATTGTAATGACCTGCCAAACGACATAGTTGGCATTCTTTCAATTCTTCTGCGTTACCCCGTGCCATTCAGCATTGGAATGACCTGCCAAACGACATAGTTGACATTCTTTCAATTCTTCCGCGTTACCCCGTGCCATTCAGCATTGGGATGGCCTGCCAAACGACATAGTTGACATTCTTTCAATTCTTCCGCGTTACCCCGTGCCATTCAGCATTGGAATGACCTGCCAAACGACATAGTTGACATTCTTTCAATTCTTCCGCGTTGCCCCGCGCCATTCAGCATTGGAATGACCTGCCAAACGACATAGTTGACATTCTTTCCATTCTTCCGCGTTACCCCGCGCCATTCAGCATAGGAATGACCTGCCAAACGACATAGTTGACATTCTTTCCATTCTTCCGCGTTACCCCGTGCCAGTCAGCATTGGAATGACCTGCCAAACCACATTGTTGACATTCTTTCAATTCTTCCGCGTTACCCCGTGCCATTCAGCATTGGAATGACCTGCCAAACGACATAGTTGACATTCTTTCAATTCTTCCGCGTTACCCCGTGCCATTCAGCATTGGAATGACCTGCCAAACGACATAGTTGACATTCTTTCAATTCTTCCGCGTTACCCCGTGCCATTCAGCATTGGGATGGCCTGCCAAACGACGTAGTTCACATTCTTTCAATTCTTCCGCGTTACCCCGTGCCATTCAGCATTGGGATGGCGTGCCAAACGACATAGCTGTCATTCTTTCCATTCTTCCGCATTACCCCATGCCATTCAGCATTGGGATGGCCTGCCAAACGACATAGTTGACATTCTTTCAATTCTTCCGTGTTACCCGGCGCCATTCAGCATTGGAATGACCTGCCAAATGACATAGTTGACATTCTTTCAATTCTTCCGCGTTACCCCGTGCCATTCAGCATTGGGGTGGCCTGCCAAACGACATAGTTGACATTCTTTCAATTCTTCCGCGTTACCCCGTGCCATTCAGCATTGGAATGACCTGCTAAACGACATAGTTGACATTCTTTCAATTCTTCCGCGTTACCCCGTGCCATTCAGCATTGGGATGACCTGCCAAACGACATAGTTGACATTCTTTCGATTCTTCCGCGTTACCCCGCGCCATTCAGCATTGGAATGACCTGCCAAACGACATAGTTGACATTCTTTCCATTCTTCCGCGTTACGCCGCGCCATTCAGCATAGGAATGACCTGCCAAACGACATAGTTGACATTCTTTCCATTCTTCCGCGTTACCCCGTGCCATTCAGCATTGGAATGACCTGCCAAACCACATTGTTGACATTCTTTCAATTCTTCCGCGTTACCCCGTGCCATTCAGCATTGGAATGACCTGCCAAACGACATAGTTGACATTCTTTCAATTCTTCCGCGTTACCCCGTGCCATTCAGCATTGGAATGACCTGCCAAACGACATAGTTGACATTCTTTCAATTCTTCCGCGTTACCCCGTGCCATTCAGCATTGGGATGGCCTGCCAAACGACGTAGTTGACATTCTTTCAATTCTTCCGCGTTACCCCGTGCCATTCAGCATTGGAATGACCTGCCAAACGACATAGTTGACATTCTTTCAATTCTTCCGCGTTACCCCGTGCCATTCAGCATTGGGATGGCCTGCCAAACGACGTAGTTCACATTCTTTCAATTCTTCCGCGTTACCCCGTGCCATTCAGCATTGGAATGACCTGCCAAACGACATAGTTGACATTCTTTCAATTCTTCCGCGTTACCCCGTGCCATTCAGCATTGGAATGACCTGCCAAACGACATAGTTGGCATTCTTTCAATTCTTCTGCGTTACCCCGTGCCATTCAGCATTGGAATGACCTGCCAAACGACATAGTTGACATTCTTTCAATTCTTCCGCGTTACCCCCTGCCATTCAGCATTGGGATGGCGTGCCAAACGACATAGCTGTCATTCTTTCCATTCTTCCGCATTACCCCATGCCATTCAGCATTGGGATGGCCTGCCAAACGACATAGTTGACATTCTTTCAATTCTTCCGTGTTACCCGGCGCCATTCAGCATTGGAATGACCTGCCAAATGACATAGTTGACATTCTTTCAATTCTTCCGCGTTACCCCGTGCCATTCAGCATTGGGATGGCCTGCCAAACGACATAGTTGACATTCTTTCAATTCTTCCGCGTTACCCCGTGCCATTCAGCATTGGAATCACCTGCTAAACGACATAGTTGACATTCTTTCAATTTTTTCGCGTTACCCCGTGCCATTCAGCATTGGAATGACCTGCCAAACGACATAGTTGACATTCATTCAATTCTTCAGCGTTACCCCGCGCCATTCAGCATTGGAATGACCTGCCAAACGACATAGTTGACATTCTTTCAATTCTTCCGCATTGCCGCGCCATTCAGCATTCGAATGACCTGCCAAACGACATAGTTGACATTCTTTCAATTCTTCCGCATTACCCCGTGCCATTCAGCATTGGATTGACCTGCCAAACGACATAGTTGACATTCTTTCAATTCTTCCGCGTTACCCCATGCCATTCAGCATTGGAATGACCTGCCAAACGACATAGTTGGCATTATTTCAATTCTTCCGCGTTACCCCGTGCCATTCAGCATTGGAATGACCTGCCAAACGACATAATTGACATTCTTTCAATTCTTCCGCGTTACCCCCTGCCATTCAGCATTGGGATGGCGTGCCAAACGACATAGTTGACATTCTTTCCATTCTTCCGCGTTAACCCATGCCATTCAGCATTGGAATGACCTGCCAAACGACATAGTTGACATTCTTTCAATTCTTCCGCGTTAACCCGTGCCATTCAGCATTGGAATGACCTGCCAAACGACATAGTTGACATTCTTTCAATTCTTCCGTGTTACCCCGCGCCATTCAGCATTGGAATGACCTGCCAAATGACATAGTTGACATTCTTTCAATTCTTCCGCGTTACCCCGTGCCATTCAGCATTGGGATGGCCTGCCAAACGACATAGTTGACATTCTTTCAAATCTTCCGCGTTACCCAGTGCCATTCAGCATTGGAATGACCTGCCAAACGACATAGTTGACATTCTTTCAATTCTTCCGCGTTACTTCATGCCATTCAGCATTGGAATGACCTGCCAAACGACATAGTTGACATTCTTTCAATTCTTCCGCGTTACTTCATGCCATTCAGCATTGGAATGACCTGCCAAACGACATAGTTGACATTCTTTCAATTGTTCCGCGTTGCCCCGCGCAGTTCAGCATTGGAATGACCTGCCAAACGACATAGTTGACATTCTTTCAATTCTTCCGCGTTACCCCGCGCCATTCAGCATTGGAATGACCTGCAAACGACATAGTTGACCTTCTTTCAATTCTTCCGCATTGCCCCGCACCATTCAGCATTGGAATGAGCTGCCAAACGACATAGTTGACATTCTTTCCATTCTTCCGCGTTACCCCGTGCCATTCAGCATTGGAATGACCTGCTAAACGACATAGTTGACATTCTTTCAATTCTTCCGCGTTACCCCGTGCCATTCAGCATTGGAATGACCTGCCAAACCACATAGTTGACATTCTTTCAATTCTTCCGCGTTACCCCGCGCCATTCAGCATTGGAATGACCTGCCAAACGACATAGTTGACATTCTTTCAATTCTTCCGCGTTACCCCGCGCCATTCAGCATTGGGATGACCTGCCAAACGACATAGTTGACCTTCTTTCAATTCTTCCGCGTTACCCCGTGCCATTCAGCATTGGAATGACCTGCCAAACGACATAGTTGACATTCTTTCAATTCTTCCGCGTTACCCCGCGCCATTCAGCATTGGAATGACCTGCCAAACGACATAGTTGACATTCTTTCCATTCTTCCGCGTTACCCCGCGCCATTCAGCATAGGAATGACCTGCCAAACGACATAGTTGACATTCTTTCCATTCTTCCGCGTTACCCCGTGCCATTCAGCATTGGGATGACCTGCCAAACGACATAGTTGACATTCTTTCAATTCTTCCGCGTTACCCCGCGCCATTCAGCATTGGAATGACCTGCCAAACGACATAGTTGACATTCTTTCCATTCTTCCGCGTTACCCCGCGCCATTCAGCATAGGAATGACCTGCCAAACGACATAGTTGACATTCTTTCCATTCTTCCGCGTTACCCCGTGCCATTCAGCATTGGAATGACCTGCCAAACCACATTGTTGACATTCTTTCAATTCTTCCGCGTTACCCCGTGCCATTCAGCATTGGAATGACCTGCCAAACGACATAGTTGACATTCTTTCAATTCTTCCGCGTTACCCCGTGCCATTCAGCATTGGAATGACCTGCCAAACGACATAGTTGACATTCTTTCAATTCTTTCGCGTTACCCCGTGCCATTCAGCATTGGGATGGCCTGCCAAACGACGTAGTTGACATTCTTTCAATTCTTCCGCGTTACCCCGTGCCATTCAGCATTGGAATGACCTGCCAAACGACATAGTTGACATTCTTTCAATTCTTCCGCGTTACCCCGCGCCATTCAGCATTGGGATGGCCTGCCAAACGACGTAGTTCACATTCTTTCAATTCTTCCGCGCTACCCCGTGCCATTCAGCATTGGAATGACCTGCCAAACGACATAGTTGACATTCTTTCAATTCTTCCGCGTTACCCCGTGCCATTCAGCATTGGAATGACCTGCCAAACGACATAGTTGGCATTCTTTCAATTCTTCGGCGTTACCCCGTGCCATTCAGCATTGGAATGACCTGCCAAACGACATACTTGACATTCTTTCAATTCTTCCGCGTTACCCCCTGCCATTCAGCATTGGGATGGCGTGCCAAACGACATAGCTGTCATTCTTTCCATTCTTCCGCATTACCCCATGTATTCAGCATTGGGATGGCCTGCCAAACGACATAGTTGACATTCTTTCAATTCTTCCGTGTTACCCGGCGCCATTCAGCATTGGAATGACCTGCCAAATGACATAGTTGACATTCTTTCAATTCTTCCGCGTTACCCCGTGCCATTCAGCATTGGAATCACCTGCTAAACGACATAGTTGACATTCTTTCAATTTTTTCGCGTTACCCCGTGCCATTCAGCATTGGAATGACCTGCCAAACGACATAGTTGACATTCATTCAATTCTTCAGCGTTACCCCGCGCCATTCAGCATTGGAATGACCTGCCAAACGACATAGTTGACATTCTTTCAATTCTTCCGCATTGCCGCGCCATTCAGCATTCGAATGACCTGCCAAACGACATAGTTGACATTCTTTCAATTCTTCCGCATTACCCCGTGCCATTCAGCATTGGATTGACCTGCCAAACGACATAGTTGACATTCTTTCAATTCTTCCGCGTTACCCCATGCCATTCAGCATTGGAATGACCTGCCAAACGACATAGTTGGCATTATTTCAATTCTTCCGCGTTACCCCGTGCCATTCAGCATTGGAATGACCTGCCAAACGACATAGTTGACATTCTTTCAATTCTTCCGCGTTACCCCCTGCCATTCAGCATTGGGATGGCGTGCCAAACGACATAGTTGACATTCTTTCCATTCTTCCGCGTTAACCCATGCCATTCAGCATTGGAATGACCTGCCAAACGACATAGTTGACATTCTTTCAATTCTTCCGCGTTAACCCGTGCCATTCAGCATTGGAATGACCTGCCAAACGACATAGTTGACATTCTTTCAATTCTTCCGTGTTACCCCGCGCCATTCAGCATTGGAATGACCTGCCAAATGACATAGTTGACATTCTTTCAATTCTTCCGCGTTACCCCGTGCCATTCAGCATTGGGATGGCCTGCCAAACGACATAGTTGACATTCTTTCAAATCTTCCGCGTTACCCAGTGCCATTCAGCATTGGAATGACCTGCCAAACGACATAGTTGACATTCTTTCAATTCTTCCGCGTTACTTCATGCCATTCAGCATTGGAATGACCTGCCAAACGACATAGTTGACATTCTTTCAATTCTTCCGCGTTACTTCATGCCATTCAGCATTGGAATGACCTGCCAAACGACATAGTTGACATTCTTTCAATTGTTCCGCGTTGCCCCGCGCAGTTCAGCATTGGAATGACCTGCCAAACGACATAGTTGACATTCTTTCAATTCTTCCGCGTTACCCCGCGCCATTCAGCATTGGAATGACCTGCAAACGACATAGTTGACCTTCTTTCAATTCTTCCGCATTGCCCCGCACCATTCAGCATTGGAATGAGCTGCCAAACGACATAGTTGACATTCTTTCCATTCTTCCGCGTTACCCCGTGCCATTCAGCATTGGAATGACCTGCTAAACGACATAGTTGACATTCTTTCAATTCTTCCGCGTTACCCCGTGCCATTCAGCATTGGAATGACCTGCCAAACCACATAGTTGACATTCTTTCAATTCTTCCGCGTTACCCCGCGCCATTCAGCATTGGAATGACCTGCCAAACGACATAGTTGACATTCTTTCAATTCTTCCGCGTTACCCCGCGCCATTCAGCATTGGGATGACCTGCCAAACGACATAGTTGACCTTCTTTCAATTCTTCCGCGTTACCCCGTGCCATTCAGCATTGGAATGACCTGCCAAACGACATAGTTGACATTCTTTCAATTCTTCCGCGTTACCCCGCGCCATTCAGCATTGGAATGACCTGCCAAACGACATAGTTGACATTCTTTCCATTCTTCCGCGTTACCCCGCGCCATTCAGCATAGGAATGACCTGCCAAACGACATAGTTGACATTCTTTCCATTCTTCCGCGTTACCCCGTGCCATTCAGCATTGGGATGACCTGCCAAACGACATAGTTGACATTCTTTCAATTCTTCCGCGTTACCCCGCGCCATTCAGCATTGGAATGACCTGCCAAACGACATAGTTGACATTCTTTCCATTCTTCCGCGTTACCCCGCGCCATTCAGCATAGGAATGACCTGCCAAACGACATAGTTGACATTCTTTCCATTCTTCCGCGTTACCCCGTGCCATTCAGCATTGGAATGACCTGCCAAACCACATTGTTGACATTCTTTCAATTCTTCCGCGTTACCCCGTGCCATTCAGCATTGGAATGACCTGCCAAACGACATAGTTGACATTCTTTCAATTCTTCCGCGTTACCCCGTGCCATTCAGCATTGGAATGACCTGCCAAACGACATAGTTGACATTCTTTCAATTCTTTCGCGTTACCCCGTGCCATTCAGCATTGGGATGGCCTGCCAAACGACGTAGTTGACATTCTTTCAATTCTTCCGCGTTACCCCGTGCCATTCAGCATTGGAATGACCTGCCAAACGACATAGTTGACATTCTTTCAATTCTTCCGCGTTACCCCGCGCCATTCAGCATTGGGATGGCCTGCCAAACGACGTAGTTCACATTCTTTCAATTCTTCCGCGTTACCCCGTGCCATTCAGCATTGGAATGACCTGCCAAACGACATAGTTGACATTCTTTCAATTCTTCCGCGTTACCCCGTGCCATTCAGCATTGGAATGACCTGCCAAACGACATAGTTGGCATTCTTTCAATTCTTCTGCGTTACCCCGTTCCATTCAGCATTGGAATGACCTGCCAAACGACATAGTTGACATTCCCCGCAGGGGCGTCTGCGTAAGCAGGCGTTTGGTGTGTTGCGCCACCACGTACCCGAGCACACGAGGGTTGGACCCTCCCGCGTGTAGCCGTGCGCGGCTTAGCCGTGTCCGGGGAAAAGGGGATCCTGGGGGTTGAGCCAATGCCGGGTGTTTGGACCTTTACGGCCCCTCGGCGGCGGCAACACACCCCTTTGGCCTCGGCTTCACGTAGACGGCACCCCCGGACTGACCCACCCGGGGGGAAATCGGCAGTCGCCTTTTCCTGTCCTCCTCTCCAATCTTCGTCTTTCTCTCTCGCCTTTTTCATCTTTCCTGTCTTCTCATCACTTCTCCTCACTTCCTAGTTTCCCGGCGGCAAGGGTTAACCTTGTGTAGCTAACCAGCCTTGGTTATGCTGTATTTGGTTATAGCAGCGATGTACGGCTGGCGTTGGCAGGGTTTCTATAGCAGGAGCTCCTGTCACGTCCCCCTGTTGGGCTCCATGGTGGGTGGTCGGCATCGCGGCCGAAAACCCAATTGTACTTATGGAAAACGCTTTTCCTAAACTCCCTGATCGCCCTCACAAACGAGGGCGCACCGAAGAGGTCTTTCAGTTTTTCGGACGCCAAGTCCACAATTTTCCACGTTTTCATGTCATCCACTCAGAAAAACCGGCTAAACAAGTACGAACAATCTCCCCGTTCCTAGTATCCAAGTCCCTTACCGAAGTTTTTGGCCCAGGATATAAGGTGTCAAGGATGGCTAGCGGTGACCTCCTCTTGGAGCTCCGCGACCAGAAGCAATTTGAAAAGCTGCCACTGCTAGTATCATTTGGGGAGACCCAAGTAGTAGTAACCCCGCACCGCACGATGAATACCTCCCGCGGCGTTGTCTCTGACGATGATTTGCTGGAGCTCACTGAGGCTGAGCTCTTAGAGGGCTTCAGCGAACAGAATGTTATAAGTGTCAAAAGAATTAAGATAAGGCGAGATGGAAAAGAACTTGCGACCAAACACCTAATACTTACCTTCAATACAAGTGTCCTGCCCGACTCAATCGAGGCCGGGTACATCAAGCTCCGTGTGAGACCATACGTGCCAAATCCCTTGAGATGTTACAAATGCCAGCGTTTCGGCCACAGCTCGCAGAGCTGCCGAGGCCGCCAAACGTGTGCGAAATGTAGTGCCCTTGAACACGCCACTGAAGCATGTAATAACCCTCTCCACTGTGCAAACTGTGACGGGGATCACGCCGCGTACTCGCGATCGTGCCCCTCCTGGAAGAAGGAAAAGGAAATAGTAACTATAAAAGTAAAAGAGAATATATCATTCAAGGAGGCACGCAGGCGGGTTGCATACCTGCCAAAGAAAAGCTTTGCCGAAGTGGCGCGTCAGGGGGCAGCGTCACAACGGTCTCCGGCGACTGTCCGACCCACACGCAGTGAGTCGGCAGTTACGCCATCTGCCCCCACGGCGGTTGCAGCCAGCGCTGCTCCGCCAACCGAGGAAAAGGGGCCATCGACCCCGAAGGTGGGTGCAGCCGAGGCTGCCTCAACCTCCCAGGTCCCTTCTAGCGCTGGCAACGGCCGGCGCAGCCAAATCCCCCAGGGAACCCCATCGACCTCCGGGCTGGTGGGCGCAGGGGTCTTGCCCTCCAAGGCGAGACTCTCCCTGGTGACTTCTCGCTCGCAAGAGCAGGTGTCCGGCGCCTCACAAGAGGCAATGGACACTACACCTATCCTCCAGGGGCGCCAAGCGCCTAAGGAGCGGCGAGGTTCACTCGAACGCTCCAGAAAGGGCAAAACTCCCGTTACAGGGCCTCGAAAGGGCTCTGTAATTTAATCACAGTAATTTCCATAAACACTACTTCTGTTTCTGTACACACAGCACATATTATCACCCAATATGGATACACAAATTATTCAATGGAACGTCAGAGGTCTTCTCAGAAACCTTGATGACGTGCAAGAGCTCATTCAAAAACACAATCCAAAAGTGCTGTGTCTACAGGAAACACACTTAAAATCCAAACACACAAACTTTCTCCGTACGTATGTTACGTTTCGCAAAGATCGCGATGATGCCGTTGCATCATCGGGTGGTGTGGCGATTCTCACTCATAAAAGTATAGCATGCCAATCTTTACAGCTACGTACGCCCCTTGAGGCAGTGGCGGTGCGAGCTGTTCTGCTAAACAAACTCATCACTATTTGCTCGCTTTATATACCCCCACACTACAAACTAAACAAACATGAATTTCAGTCCTTCATAGATGAATTGCCAGAACCGTACGTTGTACTTGGGGATTTCAATGCGCACAACAGCCTGTGGGGCGACTCTCGTATAGATGCGCGAGGTCGTCTTGTTGAACAGTTCCTCTTCTCTTCTGGTGTATGCCTGCTGAATAAGAAGGCACCCACATATTATTCTCTCGCCAACAGAACATTTTCATCAATTGACCTCAGCCTAGTTTCCCCGTGTATATTGCCTGAACTCGAATGGGAAGCTATGGAAAATCCTTACGGGAGCGACCACTTCCCCATACTGATAAGAACACCTAAAGAAAACGAATGTCCTCCACAAACTCCTAGGTGGAAGATAGACACAGCCGACTGGCAGAAATTTCGAACACTCTCTAGCATATCATGGGCTGACCTATCTTCTTTAGAAATTGATGCTGCTGTGGATTATCTTACAGCATTCATAATAGATGCCGCATCACATTGCATATCCGAAGTAAGTGGTTTGGCATGCAAACCACGTGTACCGTGGTGGAACAGTGAATGTCGGACCGCCCGTAAGAACCAGAACAAGGCGTGGGGGTTGCTGCGAGCTTCTCCCACCGCTGAGAATCTTGTCAACTTTAAAAAAGTAAAATCCCAAGGCAGACGAACCCGCCGACAGGCCAGAAGAGAAAGCTGGCACAAGTTTTTATCCAGTATTAACTCGTTTAGGGATGAGGCCAAAGCTTGGAACAGAGTTAATAGGATTAGAGGGCGGGAAACATATTCACTCCCCCTGGTAAACACACAAGGCGATACCCTGCAAGACCAGGCAGACTCACTTGGGGAGTATTTTGAGAGCGTGTCAAGTGAAACAAATTATACACAGTCCTTTCTCAAATACAAACAAACAGAAGAACGCAAGCCACTAACAACAAAAGATCGAGAAAATCAGCCTTACAACCGTCCTTTTAGTATTGCTGAATTGAGAGCTGCCTTGAGCGCATGCAAGAGCTCCGCACCAGGATCGGATCGAATCATGTACGAAATGCTCAAAAATTTACACAATGATACGAAAGTCACACTACTCACACTCTTCAACACCATCTGGGATGCAGGGCACCTTCCAATTGCGTGGAAGGAAGCCATTGTGGTCCCTGTTTTGAAACAAGGAAAAGACCCTTCCTCAGTGGCGAGTTACCGCCCGATAGCCCTCACAAGTTGCATTTGTAAGGTGTTCGAAAAAATGATAAATCGGCGACTCATCTTTTTCCTTGAACAGAGCAAAATTCTTGATCCTTATCAGTGTGGCTTCCGAGAAGGACGCTCCACAACTGACCACCTTGTACGTGTAGAAGCAAATATCCTGGACGCGTTTGTACACAAACAATTCTTCTTATCCATATTCCTCGATATGGAGAAGGCGTACGATACGACGTGGCGTTACGGAATCCTAAGAGACTTGTCAGAAATGGGCATCCACGGTAATATGTTTAATATAATAAAAAGCTATCTGTCAAACCGTACCTTCCGGGTAAAAGTCGGCAATGCACTCTCACGCCCTTTTACCCAAGAAACGGGCGTACCCCAAGGAGGCGTGCTCAGCTGCACGCTTTTTATCGTGAAGATGAACACGCTTCGTGCATCCTTACCACCCGCCATGTTTTACTCTGTTTACGTGGACGACATTCAAATAGCTTTCAAATCTTGTAACCTCGCAGTCTGCGAGAGACAGGTACAGCATGGCCTGAATAAAGTCTCAGTGTGGGCAGACAAGAATGGATTTAAGATCAATCCTAACAAAAGCTCTTGCGTTCTTTTTACAAGAAAGAGAGGCCTGGCTCCGGATCCTTCCTTAGAACTGTGTGGACAACGAATACCTATCAGCAAAGAGCACAAATTCCTAGGTGTCATCCTTGACTACAGACTCACTTTCGTGCCCCACATTAAATATCTTAAAGAAAAATGTCTGAAAACAATGAACATAATCAAACTTCTATCCCAGACTACGTGGGGTAGTGACAGAAAGTGTTTAATGAATATCTATAAGAGCCTCATTCGATCACGACTAGACTATGGTGCCGTGATCTATCATTCTGCAGCCCCGAGCGCGCTAAAGATGCTAGATCCGGTCCACCATCTAGGAATCCGTCTGGCCACTGGCGCATTCAGAACGAGTCCCATACAAAGTTTATATGCAGAATCGAATGAGTGGTCTCTTCATATCCAGAGAACATACATCAGCCATACATATTTTCTGAAAGTCCACTCAAATCCTCAACATCCCTGTTTTAATACCATTCATGACATGACATATGCTACACTCTTTCGCAATCGTCCCTCCGTAAGACAGCCTTTCTCGCTGCGTGTGAGGGAGCTTAGTGAAGAAATGCACGTTCCACTCCTCGAGCTTCGCCTAATGCATCCAGCCAAGCTGCTACCTCCTTGGGAGTGGCAGCTCATACAATGTGATATATCTTTCGTGGAAGTCACAAAGCATGCTCCAGAGATTGAAATCAAGATGCATTTCCGGGAACTCCAGCACAAATACTCCTGCACGGAGTTCTACACAGACGCATCAAAGTCACACGAAGGGGTGTCCTATGCAGCCGTCGGTCCATCCTTCTCGGAATCCGACGTACTGCACCCGGAAACTAGCATCTTTACGGCTGAGGCCTACGCACTGCTCTCGGCCGTAAAACGTATAAACAAATCACAACTCCCGAAATCAGTGATATATACGGACTCCCTCAGTGTTGTGAAGGCCTTGATGTCTTTCTGTAATCATAAAAATCCAGTAGTTATTGAACTTTACTCCGCACTGTGCAAATCATATATATCTAACCAACATGTGATCATATGCTGGGTGCCTGGACATAGGGGCATCGAGGGAAACGTTCTAGCTGACCAGATGGCCACATCAATCTCATTGCATGCAGATAATCCTACTGCTTCGGTCCCTGTCACAGACCTGAAGCCTTTCTTAAGAAGGAAACTGCGAAGCCACTGGCAACGTATGTGGGACGAAGAAATAAATAATAAACTGCATGTAATAAAGCCACAATTAGGTTTCTGGCCTCCTGTAACAAAATCCCGCCGGACAGATGTCCTATTCTGTCGGCTAAGAATAGGACACACTTTTGGCACACATAACTTTTTACTCACGGGAAACGAGCCTCCAACCTGCGGTAGATGCGGTGAGAGGCTGACCGTCCTCCACGTCCTCCTGGAGTGTCGGGAAGCCGAACATGAAAGAAAGAAGCATTTTCCCTTAGCATACCGGCAGCGCATCCCCCTTCATCCTGTTATGTTACTCGGCCCGGAACCTCTATTTGACACTAACGCAGTCTTAAGTTTTCTGAAAGATGTTGTTTTGCATGTTTTTAGCCCCACATGTTCGTAGCGCTTCCTCTCTTCAGAGGATGTCGCTGTGATCATTATTTTGAATAGCACATGCCTCTAGGCCCTTGTGGTTCAAGGGCTCAGGCGAGGCAGCAGTGCTCAAAGTAATTTTACCATCTTATATATTTTTTTTATATTTTGCATCATTATTCTACGATGGATTTTAGTGTTTAGAGTATTCGTCATTAGCCATCGCCATAATTTTATAGCACGTAGATTTTACGCACTTTACAGCGACAATTTTTTAGGCCACTTTACAGCCAAGTCACATCTCCATAATACATCGTCAACATCACCACTTGTCATGGCGCTCTTTGGCCAAACCTGGCCCTTGCGCCATTAAACACCACATATCATCATCATCATCATCTTTCAATTCTTCCGCGTTACCCCCTGCCATTCAGCATTGGGATGGCGTGCCAAACGACATAGCTGTCATTCTTTCCATTCTTCCGCATTACCCCGTGCCATTCAGCATTGGAATGACCTGCCAAACGACATAGTTGACATTCTTTCAATTCTTCCGCGTTACCCCGTGCCATTCAGCATTGGGATGGCCTGCCAAACGACGTAGTTGACATTCTTTCAATTCTTCCGCGTTACCCCGTGCCATTCAGCATTGGAATGACCTGCCAAACGACATAGTTGACATTCTTTCCATTCTTCCGCGTTACCCCGTGAAATTGAGCATTGGAATGACCTGCTAAACGACATAGTTGACATTCTTTCAATTTTTTCGCGTTACCCCGTGCCATTCAGCATTGGAATGACCTGCCAAACGACATAGTTGACATTCATTCAATTCTTCCGCGTTACCCCGCGCCATTCAGCATTGGAATGACCTGCCAAACGACATAGTTGACATTCTTTCAATTCTTCCGCATTGCCGCGCCATTCAGCATTGGAATGACCTGCCAAACGACATAGTTGACATTCTTTCCATTCTTCTGCGTTACCCCATGCTATTCAGCATTGGAATGACCTGCTAAACGACATAGTTGACATTCTTTCAATTCTTCCGCGTTACCCCGTGCCATTCAGCATTGGAATGACCTGCCAAATGACATAGTTGACATTCTTTCAATTCTTCCGCGTTACCCCGTGCCATTCAGCATTGGAATGACCTGCCAAACGACATAGTTGCCATTCTTTCAATTCTTCCGCGTTACCCCATGCCATTCAGCATTGGAATGACCTGCCAAACGACATAGTTGACATTCTTTCAATTCTTCCGCATTACCCCGTGCCATTCAGCATTGGAATGACCTGCCAAACGACATAGTTGACATTCTTTCAATTCTTCCGCGTTACCCCGTGCCATTCAGCATTGGAATGACCTGCCAAACGACATAATTGGCATTCTTTCAATTCTTCCACGTTACCCCGTGCCATTCAGCATTGGAATGACCTGCCAAACGACATAGTTGACATTCTTTCAATTC
Organism: Dermacentor albipictus; assembly: GCF_038994185.2. NCBI lineage: Eukaryota > Metazoa > Arthropoda > Arachnida > Ixodida > Ixodidae > Dermacentor > Dermacentor albipictus. The sequence goes on along the minus strand of NC_091825.1, from coordinate 11,246,498 downwards.
TTCCGCGTTACCCCCTGCCATTCAGCATTGGGATGGCGTGCCAAACGACATAGTTGACATTCTTTCCATTCTTCCGCGTTAACCCATGCCATTCAGCATTGGAATGACCTGCCAAACGACATAGTTGACATTCTTTCAATTCTTCCGCGTTAACCCGTGCCATTCAGCATTGGAATGACCTCCCAAACGACATAGTTGACATTCTTTCAATTCTTCCGTGTTACCCCGCGCCATTCAGCATTGGAATGACCTGCCAAATGACATAGTTGACATTCTTTCAATTCTTCCGCGTTACCCCGTGCCATTCAGCATTGGGATGGCCTGCCAAACGACATAGTTGACATTCTTTCAATTCTTCCGCGTTACCCCGTGCCATTCAGCATTGGAATGACCTGCAAAACGACATAGTTGACATTCTTTCAATTCTTCCGCGTTACTTCATGCCATTCAGCATTGGAATGACCTGCCAAACGACATAGTTGACATTCTTTCAATTCTTCCGCGTTACTTCATGCCATTCAGCATTGGAATGACCTGCCAAACGACATAGTTGACATTCTTTCAATTCTTCCGCGTTGCCCCGCGCAGTTCAGCATTGGAATGACCTGCCAAACGACATAGTTGACATTCTTTCAATTCTTCCGCGTTACCCCGCGCAATTCAGCATTGTAATGACCTGCAAACGACATAGTTGACCTTCTTTCAATTCTTCCGCATTGCCCCGCACCATTCAGCATTGGAATGAGCTGCCAAACGACATAGTTGACATTCTTTCCATTCTTCCGCGTTACCCCGTGCCATTCAGCATTGGAATGACCTGCTAAACGACATAGTTGACATTCTTTCAATTCTTCCGCGTTACCCCGTGCCATTCAGCATTGGAATGACCTGCCAAACGACATAGTTGACATTCTTTCAATTCTTCCGCGTTACCCCGCGCCATTCAGCATTGGAATGACCTGCCAAACGACATAGTTGACATTCTTTCAATTCTTCCGCGTTACCCCGCGCCATTCAGCATTGGGATGACCTGCCAAACGACATAGTTGACCTTCTTTCAATTCTTCCGCGTTACCCCGTGCCATTCAGCATTGGAATGACCTGCCAAACGACATAGTTGACATTCTTTCAATTCTTCCGCGTTACCCCGTGCCATTCAGCATTGGGATGACCTGCCAAACGACATAGTTGACATTCTTTCAATTCTTCCGCGTTACCCCGCGCCATTCAGCATTGGAATGACCTGCCAAACGACATAGTTGACATTTTTTCCATTCTTCCGCGTTACCCCGCGCCATTCAGCATAGGAATGACCTGCCAAACGACATAGTTGACATTCTTTCCATTCTTCCGCGTTACCCCGTGCCATTCAGCATTGGAATGACCTGCCAAACCACATTGTTGACATTCTTTCAATTCTTCCGCGTTACCCCGTGCCATTCAGCATTGGAATGACCTGCCAAACGACATAGTTGACATTCTTTCAATTCTTCCGCGTTACCCCGTGCCATTCAGCATTGGAATGACCTGCCAAACGACATAGTTGACATTCTTTCAATTCTTCCGCGTTACCCCGTGCCATTCAGCATTGGGATGGCCTGCCAAACGACGTAGTTGACATTCTTTCAATTCTTCCGCGTTACCCCGTGCCATTCAGCATTGGAATGACCTGCCAAACGACATAGTTGACATTCTTTCAATTCTTCCGCGTTACCCCGTGCCATTCAGCATTGGGATGGCCTGCCAAACGATGTAGTTCACATTCTTTCAATTCTTCCGCGTTACCCCGTGCCATTCAGCATTGGAATGACCTGCCAAACGACATAGTTGACATTCTTTCAATTCTTCCGCGTTACCCCGTGCCATTCAGCATTGGAATGACCTGCCAAACGACATAGTTGGCATTCTTTCAATTCTTCTGCGTTACCCCGTGCCATTCAGCATTGGAATGACCTGCCAAACGACATAGTTGACATTCTTTCAATTCTTCCGCGTTACCCCGTGCCATTCAGCATTGGAATGACCTGCCAAACGACATAGTTGACATTCTTTCAATTCTTCCGCGTTACCCCGTGCCATTCAGCATTGGGATGGCCTGCCAAACGACGTAGTTGACATTCTTTCAATTCTTCCGCGTTACCCCGTGCCATTCAGCATTGGAATGACCTGCCAAACGACATAGTTGACATTCTTTCAATTCTTCCGCGTTACCCCGTGCCATTCAGCATTGGGATGGCCTGCCAAACGACATAGTTGACATTCTTTCAATTCTTCCGCGTTACCCCGTGCCATTCAGCATTGGAATCACCTGCTAAACGACATAGTTGACATTCTTTCAATTTTTTCGCGTTACCCCGTGCCATTCAGCATTGGAATGACCTGCCAAACGACATAGTTGACATTCATTCAATTCTTCCGCGTTACCCCGCGCCATTCAGCATTGGAATGACCTGCCAAACGACATAGTTGACATTCTTTCAATTCTTCCGCATTGCCGCGCCATTCAGCATTGGAATGACCTGCCAAACGACATAGTTGACATTCTTTCCATTCTTCTGCGTTACCCCATGCCATTCAGCATTGGAATGACCTGCTAAACGACATAGTTGACATTCTTTCAATTCTTCCGCGTTACCCCGTGCCATTCAGCATTGGAATGACCTGCCAAATGACATAGTTGACATTCTTTCAATTCTTCCGCGTTACCCCGTGCCATTCAGCATTGGAATGACCTGCCAAACGACATAGTTGACATTCTTTCAATTCTTCCGCATTACCCCGTGCCATTCAGCATTGGAATGACCTGCCAAACGACATAGTTGACATTCTTTCAATTCTTCCGCGTTACCCCGTGCCATTCAGCATTGGAATGACCTGCCAAACGACATAGTTGGCATTCTTTCAATTCTTCCGCGTTACCCCGTGCCATTCAGCATTGGAATGACCTGCCAAACGACATAGTTGACATTCTTTCAATTCTCCCGCGTTACCCCCTGCCATTCAGCATTGGGATGGCGTGCCAAACGACATAGTTGACATTCTTTCAATTCTTCCGCGTTACCCCGTGCCATTCAGCATTGGAATGACCTGCCAAACGACATAGTTGACATTCTTTCAATTCTTCCGCGTTACCCCGTGCCATTCAGCATTGGGATGGCCTGCCAAACGATGTAGTTCACATTCTTTCAATTCTTCCGCGTTAACCCATGCCATTCAGCATTGGAATGACCTGCCAAACGACATAGTTGACATTCTTTCAATTCTTCCGCGTTAACCCGTGCCATTCAGCATTGGAATGACCTGCCAAACGACATAGTTGACATTCTTTCAATTCTTCCGTGTTACCCCGCGCCATTCAGCATTGGAATTACCTGCCAAATGACATAGTTGACATTCTTTCAATTCTTCCGCGTTACCCCATGCCATTCAGCATTGGGATGGCCTGCCAAACGACATAGTTGACATTCTTTCAATTCTTCCGCGTTACCCCGCGCCATTCAGCATTGGAATGACCTGCCAAACGACATAGTTGACATTCTTTCCATTCTTCCGCGTTACCCCGCGCCATTCAGCATAGGAATGACCTGCCAAACGACATAGTTGACATTCTTTCCATTCTTCCGCGTTACCCCGTGCCATTCAGCATTGGAATGACCTGCCAAACCACATTGTTGACATTCTTTCAATTCTTCCGCGTTACCCCGTGCCATTCAGCATTGGAATGACCTGCCAAACGACATAGTTGACATTCTTTCAATTCTTCCGCGTTACCCCGTGCCATTCAGCATTGGAATGACCTGCCAAACGACATAGGTGACATTCTTTCAATTCTTCCGCGTTACCCCGTGCCATTCAGCATTGGAATGACCTGCCAAACGACATAGTTGCCATTCTTTCAATTCTTCCGCTTTACCCCATGCCATTCAGCATTGGAATGACCTGCCAAACGACATAGTTGACATTCTTTCAATTCTTCCGCGTTACCCCGTGCCATTCAGCATTGGGATGGCCTGCCAAACGACGTAGTTCACATTCTTTCAATTCTTCCGCGTTATTCAGCATTGGAATGACCTGCCAAACGACATAGTTGACATTCTTTCAATTCTTCCGCGTTACCCCGTGCCATTCAGCATTAGAATGACCTGCCAAACGACATAGTTGCCATTCTTTCAATTCTTCCGCGTTACCCCATGCCATTCAGCATTGGAATGACCTGCCAAACGACATAGCTGACATTCTTTCAATTCTTCCGCGTTACCCCGCGCAATTCAGCATTGGAATGACCTGCCAAACGACATAGTTGACATTCTTTCCATTCTTCCGCGTTACCCCGCGCCATTCAGCATTGGAATGACCTGCCAAACGACATAGTTGCCATTCTTTCAATTCTTCCGCGTTACCCCATGCCATTCAGCATTGGAATGACCTGCCAAACGACATAGTTGACATTCTTTCAATTCTTCCGCGTTACCCCGTGCCATTCAGCATTGGGATGGCCTGCCAAACGACGTAGTTCACATTCTTTCAATTCTTCCGCGTTACCCCGTGCCATTCAGCATTGGAATGACCTGCCAAACGACATAGTTGACATTCTTTCAATTCTTCCGCGTTACCCCGTGCCATTCAGCATTAGAATGACCTGCCAAACGACATAGTTGCCATTCTTTCAATTCTTCCGCGTTACCCCATGCCATTCAGCATTGGAATGACCTGCCAAACGACATAGTTGACATTCTTTCAATTCTTCCGCATTACCCCGTGCCATTCAGCATTGGAATGACCTGCCAAACGACATAGTTGACATTCTTTCAATTCTTCCGCGTTACCCCGTGCCATTCAGCATTGGAATGACCTGCCAAACGACATAGTTGGCATTCTTTCAATTCTTCCGTGTTACCCCGTGCCAATCAGCATTGGAATGACCTGCCAAACGACATAGTTGACATTCTTTCAATTCTTCCGCGTTACCCCGTGCCATTCAGCATTGGAATGACCTGCCAAACGACATAGTTGACATTCTTTCCATTCTTCCGCGTTACCCCATGCCATTCAGCATTGGAATGAACTGCCAAACGACATAGTTGACATTCTTTCAATTCTTCCGCGTTAACCCGTGCCATTCAGCATTGGAATGACCTGCCAAACGACATAGTTGACATTCTTTCAATTCTTCCGCGTTACCCCGTGCCATTCAGCATTGGGATGGCCTGCCAAACGACGTAGTTGACATTCTTTCAATTCTTCCGCGTTACCCCGTGCCATTCAGCATTGGAATGACCTGCCAAACGACATAGTTGACATTCTTTCAATTCTTCCGCGTTACCCCGTGCCATTCAGCATTGGGATGGCCTGCCAAACGACATAGTTGACATTCTTTCAATTCTTCCGCGTTACCCCGTGCCATTCAGCATTGGAATGACCTGCTAAACGACATAGTTGACATTCTTTCAATTTTTTCGCGTTACCCCGTGCCATTCAGCATTGGAATGACCTGCCAAACGACATAGTTGACATTCATTCAATTCTTCCGCGTTACCCCGCGCCATTCAGCATTGGAATGACCTGCTAAACGACATAGTTGACATTCTTTCAATTCTTCCGCATTGCCGCGCCATTCAGCATTGGAATGACCTGCCAAACGACATAGTTGACATTCTTTCCATTCTTCTGCGTTACCCCATGCCATTCAGCATTGGAATGACCTGCTAAACGACATAGTTGACATTCTTTAATTTCTTCCGCGTTACCCCGTGCCATTCAGCATTGTAATGACCTGCCAAATGACATAGTTGACATTCTTTCAATTCTTCCGCGTTACCCCGTGCCATTCAGCATTGGAATGACCTGCCAAACGACATAGTTGGCATTCTTTCAATTCTTCCGCGTTACCCCGTGCCATTCAGCATTCGAATGACCTGCCAAACGACATAGTTGACATTCTTTCAATTCTTCCGCGTTACCCCCTGCCATTCAGCATTGGGATGGCGTGCCAAACGACATAGTTGACATTCTTTCCATTCTTCCGCGTTAACCCATGCCATTCAGCATTGGAATGACCTGCCAAACGACATAGTTGACATTCTTTCAATTCTTCCGCGTTAACCCGTGCCATTCAGCATTGGAATGACCTGCCAAACGACATAGTTGACATTCTTTCAATTCTTCCGTGTTACCCCGCGCCATTCAGCATTGGAATGACCTGCCAAATGACATAGTTGACATTCTTTCAATTCTTCCGCGTTACCCCGTGCCATTCAGCATTGGGATGGCCTGCCAAACGACATAGTTGACATTCTTTCAAATCTTCCGCGTTACCCAGTGCCATTCAGCATTGGAATGACCTGCCAAACGACATAGTTGACATTCTTTCAATTCTTCCGCGTTACTTCATGCCATTCAGCATTGGAATGACCTGCCAAACGACATAGTTGACATTCTTTCAATTCTTCCGCGTTACTTCATGCCATTCAGCATTGGAATGACCTGCCAAACGACATAGTTGACATTCTTTCAATTGTTCCGCGTTGCCCCGCGCAGTTCAGCATTGGAATGACCTGCCAAACGACATAGTTGACATTCTTTCAATTCTTCCGCGTTACCCCGCGCCATTCAGCATTGGAATGACCTGCAAACGACATAGTTGACCTTCTTTCAATTCTTCCGCATTGCCCCGCACCATTCAGCATTGGAATGAGCTGCCAAACGACATAGTTGACATTCTTTCCATTCTTCCGCGTTACCCCGTGCCATTCAGCATTGGAATGACCTGCTAAACGACATAGTTGACATTCTTTCAATTCTTCCGCGTTACCCCGTGCCATTCAGCATTGGAATGACCTGCCAAACCACATAGTTGACATTCTTTCAATTCTTCCGCGTTACCCCGCGCCATTCAGCATTGGAATGACCTGCCAAACGACATAGTTGACATTCTTTCAATTCTTCCGCGTTACCCCGCGCCATTCAGCATTGGGATGACCTGCCAAACGACATAGTTGACCTTCTTTCAATTCTTCCGCGTTACCCCGTGCCATTCAGCATTGGAATGACCTGCCAAACGACATAGTTGACATTCTTTCAATTCTTCCGCGTTACCCCGCGCCATTCAGCATTGGAATGACCTGCCAAACGACATAGTTGACATTCTTTCCATTCTTCCGCGTTACCCCGCGCCATTCAGCATAGGAATGACCTGCCAAACGACATAGTTGACATTCTTTCCATTCTTCCGCGTTACCCCGTGCCATTCAGCATTGGGATGACCTGCCAAACGACATAGTTGACATTCTTTCAATTCTTCCGCGTTACCCCGCGCCATTCAGCATTGGAATGACCTGCCAAACGACATAGTTGACATTCTTTCCATTCTTCCGCGTTACCCCGCGCCATTCAGCATAGGAATGACCTGCCAAACGACATAGTTGACATTCTTTCCATTCTTCCGCGTTACCCCGTGCCATTCAGCATTGGAATGACCTGCCAAACCACATTGTTGACATTCTTTCAATTCTTCCGCGTTACCCCGTGCCATTCAGCATTGGAATGACCTGCCAAACGACATAGTTGACATTCTTTCAATTCTTCCGCGTTACCCCGTGCCATTCAGCATTGGAATGACCTGCCAAACGACATAGTTGACATTCTTTCAATTCTTCCGCGTTACCCCGTGCCATTCAGCATTGGGATGGCCTGCCAAACGACGTAGTTGACATTCTTTCAATTCTTCCGCGTTACCCCGTGCCATTCAGCATTGGAATGACCTGCCAAACGACATAGTTGACATTCTTTCAATTCTTCCGCGTTACCCCGTGCCATTCAGCATTGGGATGGCCTGCCAAACGACGTAGTTCACATTCTTTCAATTCTTCCGCGTTACCCCGTGCCATTCAGCATTGGAATGACCTGCCAAACGACATAGTTGGCATTCTTTCAATTCTTCTGCGTTACCCCGTGCCATTCAGCATTGGAATGACCTGCCAAACGACATAGTTGATATTCTTTCAATTCTTCCGCGTTACCCCCTGCCATTCAGCATTGGGATGGCGTGCCAAACGACATAGCTGTCATTCTTTCCATTCTTCCGCATTACTCCATGCCATTCAGCATTGGGATGGCCTGCCAAACGACATAGTTGACATTCTTTCAATTCTTCCGTGTTACCCGGCGCCATTCAGCATTGGAATGACCTGCCAAATGACATAGTTGACATTCTTTCAATTCTTCCGCGTTACCCCGTGCCATTCAGCATTGGGATGGCCTGCCAAACGACATAGTTGACATTCTTTCAATTCTTCCGCGTTACCCCGTGCCATTCAGCATTGGAATGACCTGCTAAACGACATAGTTGACATTCTTTCAATTTTTTCGCGTTACCCCGTGCCATTCAGCATTGGAATGACCTGCCAAACGACATAGTTGACATTCATTCAATTCTTCCGCGTTACCCCGCGCCATTCAGCATTGGAATGACCTGCCAAACGACATAGTTGACATTCTTTCAATTCTTCCGCATTGCCGCGCCATTCAGCATTGGAATGACCTGCCAAACGACATAGTTGACATTCTTTCCATTCTTCTGCGTTACCCCATGCCATTCAGCATTGGAATGACCTGCTAAACGACATAGTTGACATTCTTTCAATTCTTCCGCGTTACCCCGTGCCATTCAGCATTGGAATGACCTGCCAAATGACATAGTTGACATTCTTTCAATTCTTCCGCGTTACCGCGTGCCATTCAGCATTGGAATGACCTGCCAAACGACATAGTTGCCATTCTTTCAATTCTTCCGCGTTACCCCATGCCATTCAGCATTGGAATGACCTGCCAAACGACATAGTTGACATTCTTTCAATTCTTCCGCATTACCCCGTGCCATTCAGCATTGGAATGACCTGCCAAACGACATAGTTGACATTCTTTCAATTCTTCCGCGTTACCCCGTGCCATTCAGCATTGGAATGACCTGCCAAACGACATAGTTGGCATTCTTTCAATTCTTCCGCGTTACCCCGTGCCATTCAGCATTGGAATGACCTGCCAAACGACATAGTTGACATTCTTTCAATTCTTCCGCGTTACTTCATGCCATTCAGCATTGGAATGACCTGCCAAACGACATAGTTGACATTCTTTCAATTCTTCCGCGTTACTTCATGCCATTCAGCATTGGAATGACCAGCCAAACGACATAGTTGACATTCTTTCAATTCTTCCGCGTTGCCCCGCGCAGTTCAGCATTGGAATGACCTGCCAAACGACATAGTTGACATTCTTTCAATTCTTCCGCGTTACCCCGCGCAATTCAGCATTGTAATGACCTGCAAACGACATAGTTGACCTTCTTTCAATTCTTCCGCATTGCCCCGCACCATTCAGCATTGGAATGAGCTGCCAAACGACATAGTTGCCATTCTTTCCATTCTTCCGCGTTACCCCGTGCCATTCAGCATTGGAATGACCTGCTAAACGACATAGTTGACATTCTTTCAATTCTTCCGCGTTACCCCGTGCCATTCAGCATTGGAATGACCTGCCAAACGACATAGTTGACATTCTTTCAATTCTTCCGCGTTACCCCGCGCCATTCAGCATTGGAATGACCTGCCAAACGACATAGTTGACATTGTTTCAATTCTTCCGCGTTACCCCGCGCCATTCAGCATTGGGATGACCTGCCAAACGACATAGTTGACCTTCTTTCAATTCTTCCGCGTTACCCCGTGCCATTCAGCATTGGAATGACCTGCCAAACGACATAGTTGACATTCTTTCAATTCTTCCGCGTTACCCCGTGCCATTCAGCATTGGGATGACCTGCCAAACGACATAGTTGACATTCTTTCAATTCTTCCGCGTTACCCCGCGCCATTCAGCATTGGAATGACCTGCCAAACGACATAGTTGACATTTTTTCCATTCTTCCGCGTTACCCCGCGCCATTCAGCATAGGAATGACCTGCCAAACGACATAGTTGACATTCTTTCCATTCTTCCGCGTTACCCCGTGCCATTCAGCATTGGAATGACCTGCCAAACCACATTGTTGACATTCTTTCAATTCTTCCGCATTACCCCGTGCCATTCAGCATTGGAATGACCTGCCAAACGACATAGTTGACATTCTTTCAATTCTTCCGCGTTACCCCGTGCCATTCAGCATTGGGATGGCCTGCCAAACGACATAGTTGACATTCTTTCAATTCTTCCGTGTTACCCGGCGCCATTCAGCATTGGAATGACCTGCCAAATGACATAGTTGACATTCTTTCAATTCTTCCGCGTTACCCCGTGCCATTCAGCATTGGGATGGCCTGCCAAACGACATAGTTGACATTCTTTCAATTCTTCCGCGTTACCCCGTGCCATTCAGCATTGGAATGACCTGCTAAACGACATAGTTGACATTCTTTCAATTTTTTCGCGTTACCCCGTGCCATTCAGCATTGGAATGACCTGCCAAACGACATAGTTGACATTCATTCAATTCTTCCGCGTTACCCCGCGCCATTCAGCATTGGAATGACCTGCCAAACGACATAGTTGACATTCTTTCAATTCTTCCGCATTGCCGCGCCATTCAGCATTGGAATGACCTGCCAAACGACATAGTTGACATTCTTTCCATTCTTCTGCGTTACCCCATGCCATTCAGCATTGGAATGACCTGCTAAACGACATAGTTGACATTCTTTCAATTCTTCCGCGTTACCCCGTGCCATTCAGCATTGGAATGACCTGCCAAATGACATAGTTGACATTCTTTCAATTCTTCCGCGTTACCCCGTGCCATTCAGCATTGGAATGACCTGCCAAACGACATAGTTGCCATTCTTTCAATTCTTCCGCGTTACCCCATGCCATTCAGCATTGGAATGACCTGCCAAACGACATAGTTGACATTCTTTCAATTCTTCCGCATTACCCCGTGCCATTCAGCATTGGAATGACCTGCCAAACGACATAGTTGACATTCTTTCAATTCTTCCGCGTTACCCCGTGCCATTCAGCATTGGAATGACCTGCCAAACGACATAGTTGGCATTCTTTCAATTCTTCCGCGTTACCCCGTGCCATTCAGCATTGGAATGACCTGCCAAACGACATAGTTGACATTCTTTCAATTCTCCCGCGTTACCCCCTGCCATTCAGCATTGGGATGGCGTGCCAAACGACATAGTTGACATTCTTTCCATTCTTCCGCGTTAACCCATGCCATTCAGCATTGGAATGACCTGCCAAACGACATAGTTGACATTCTTTCAATTCTTCCGCGTTAACCCGTGCCATTCATCATTGGAATGACCTGCCAAACGACATAGTTGACATTCTTTCAATTCTTCCGTGTTACCCCGCGCCATTCAGCATTGGAATTACCTGCCAAATGACATAGTTGACATTCTTTCAATTCTTCCGCGTTACCCCGTGCCATTCAGCATTGGGATGGCCTGCCAAACGACATAGTTGACATTCTTTCAATTCTTCCGCGTTACCCCGCGCCATTCAGCATTGGAATGACCTGCCAAACGACATAGTTGACATTCTTTCCATTCTTCCGCGTTACCCCGCGCCATTCAGCATAGGAATGACCTGCCAAACGACATAGTTGACATTCTTTCCATTCTTCCGCGTTACCCCGTGCCATTCAGCATTGGAATGACCTGCCAAACCACATTGTTGACATTCTTTCAATTCTTCCGCGTTACCCCGTGCCATTCAGCATTGGAATGACCTGCCAAACGACATAGTTGACATTCTTTCAATTCTTCCGCGTTACCCCGTGCCATTCAGCATTGGAATGACCTGCCAAACGACATAGGTGACATTCTTTCAATTCTTCCGCGTTACCCCGTGCCATTCAGCATTGGAATGACCTGCCAAACGACATAGTTGCCATTCTTTCAATTCTTCCGCGTTACCCCATGCCATTCAGCATTGGAATGACCTGCCAAACGACATAGTTGACATTCTTTCAATTCTTCCGCGTTACCCCGTGCCATTCAGCATTGGGATGGCCTGCCAAACGACGTAGTTCACATTCTTTCAATTCTTCCGCGTTACCCCGTGCCATTCAGCATTGGAATGACCTGCCAAACGACATAGTTGACATTCTTTCAATTCTTCCGCGTTACCCCGTGCCATTCAGCATTAGAATGACCTGCCAAACGACATAGTTGCCATTCTTTCAATTCTTCCGCGTTACCCCATGCCATTCAGCATTGGAATGACCTCCCAAACGACATAGCTGACATTCTTTCAATTCTTCCGCGTTACCCCGCGCCATTCAGCATTGGAATGACCTGCCAAACGACATAGTTGACATTCTTTCCATTCTTCCGCGTTACCCCGCGCCATTCAGCATTGGAATGACCTGCCAAACGACATAGTTGCCATTCTTTCAATTCTTCCGCGTTACCCCATGCCATTCAGCATTGGAATGACCTGCCAAACGACATAGTTGACATTCTTTCAATTCTTCCGCGTTACCCCGTGCCATTCAGCATTGGGATGGCCTGCCAAACGACGTAGTTCACATTCTTTCAATTCTTCCGCGTTACCCCGTGCCATTCAGCATTGGAATGACCTGCCAAACGACATAGTTGACATTCTTTCAATTCTTCCGCGTTACCCCGTGCCATTCAGCATTAGAATGACCTGCCAAACGACATAGTTGCCATTCTTTCAATTCTTCCGCGTTACCCCATGCCATTCAGCATTGGAATGACCTGCCAAACGACATAGTTGACATGCTTTCAATTCTTCCGCATTACCCCGTGCCATTCAGCATTGGAATGACCTGCCAAACGACATAGTTGACATTCTTTCAATTCTTCCGCGTTACCCCGTGCCATTCAGCATTGGAATGACCTGCCAAACGACATAGTTGGCATTCTTTCAATTCTTCCGCGTTACCCCGTGCCAATCAGCATTGGAATGACCTGCCAAACGACATAGTTGACATTCTTTCAATTCTTCCGCGTTACCCCATGCCATTCAGCATTGGAATGACCTGCCAAACGACATAGTTGACATTCTTTCAATTCTTCCGCATTACCCCGCGCCATTCAGCATTGGAATGACCTGCCAAACGACATAGTTGACATTCTTTCAATTCTTCCGCATTGCCGCGCCATTCAGCATTGGAATGACCTGCCAAACGACATAGTTGACATTCTTTCCATTCTTCCGCGTTACCCCGTGCCATTCAGCATTGGAATGACCTGCCAAACGACATAGTTGACATTCTTTCAATTCTTCCGCGTTACCCCGTGCCATTCAGCATTGGAATGACCTGCCAAACGACATAGTTGACATTCTTTCAATTCTTCCGCGTTACCCCGTGCCATTCAGCATTGGGATGGCCTGCCAAACGACGTAGTTGACATTCTTTCAATTCTTCCGCGTTACCCCGTGCCATTCAGCATTGGAATGACCTGCCAAACGACATAGTTGACATTCTTTCAATTCTTCCGCGTTACCCCGTGCCATTCAGCATTGGGATGGCCTGCCAAACGACGTAGTTCACATTCTTTCAATTCTTCCGCGTTACCCCGTGCCATTCAGCATTGGAATGACCTGCCAAACGACATAGTTGGCATTTTTTCAATTCTTCTGCGTTACCCCGTGCCATTCAGCATTGGAATGACCTGCCAAACGACATAGTTGACATTCTTTCAATTCTTCCGCGTTACCCCCTGCCATTCAGCATTGGGATGGCGTGCCAAACGACATAGCTGTCATTCTTTCCATTCTTCCGCATTACTCCATGCCATTCAGCATTGGGATGGCCTGCCAAACGACATAGTTGACATTCTTTCAATTCTTCCGTGTTACCCGGCGCCATTCAGCATTGGAATGACCTGCCAAATGACATAGTTGACATTCTTTCAATTCTTCCGCGTTACCCCGTGCCATTCAGCATTGGGATGGCCTGCCAAACGACATAGTTGACATTCTTTCAATTCTTCCGCGTTACCCCGTGCCATTCAGCATTGGAATGACCAGCTAAACGACATAGTTGACATTCTTTCAATTTTTTCGCGTTACCCCGTGCCATTCAGCATTGGAATGACCTGCCAAACGACATAGTTGACATTCATTCAATTCTTCCGCGTTACCCCGCGCCATTCAGCATTGGAATGACCTGCCAAACGACATAGTTGACATTCTTTCAATTCTTCCGCATTGCCGCGCCATTCAGCATTGGAATGACCTGCCAAACGACATAGTTGACATTCTTTCCATTCTTCTGCGTTACCCCATGCCATTCAGCATTGGAATGACCTGCTAAACGACATAGTTGACATTCTTTCAATTCTTCCGCGTTACCCCGTGCCATTCAGCATTGGAATGACCTGCCAAATGACATAGTTGACATTCTTTCAATTCTTCCGCGTTACCGCGTGCCATTCAGCATTGGAATGACCTGCCAAACGACATAGTTGCCATTCTTTCAATTCTTCCGCGTTACCCCATGCCATTCAGCATTGGAATGACCTGCCAAACGACATAGTTGACATTCTTTCAATTCTTCCGCAATACCCCGTGCCATTCAGCATTGGAATGACCTGCCAAACGACATAGTTGACATTCTTTCAATTCTTCCGCGTTACCCCGTGCCATTCAGCATTGGAATGACCTGCCAAACGACATAGTTGGCATTCTTTCAATTCTTCCGCGTTACCCCGTGCCATTCAGCATTGGAATGACCTGCCAAACGACATAGTTGACATTCTTTCAATTCTTCCGCGTTACTTCATGCCATTCAGCATTGGAATGACCTGCCAAACGACATAGTTGACATTCTTTCAATTCTTCCGCGTTACTTCATGCCATTCAGCATTGGAATGACCAGCCAAACGACATAGTTGACATTCTTTCAATTCTTCCGCGTTGCCCCGCGCAGTTCAGCATTGGAATGACCTGCCAAACGACATAGTTGACATTCTTTCAATTCTTCCGCGTTACCCCGCGCAATTCAGCATTGTAATGACCTGCAAACGACATAGTTGACCTTCTTTCAATTCTTCCGCATTGCCCCGCACCATTCAGCATTGGAATGAGCTGCCAAACGACATAGTTGCCATTCTTTCCATTCTTCCGCGTTACCCCGTGCCATTCAGCATTGGAATGACCTGCTAAACGACATAGTTGACATTCTTTCAATTCTTCCGCGTTACCCCGTGCCATTCAGCATTGGAATGACCTGCCAAACGACATAGTTGACATTCTTTCAATTCTTCCGCGTTACCCCGCGCCATTCAGCATTGGAATGACCTGCCAAACGACATAGTTGACATTGTTTCAATTCTTCCGCGTTACCCCGCGCCATTCAGCATTGGGATGACCTGCCAAACGACATAGTTGACCTTCTTTCAATTCTTCCGCGTTACCCCGTGCCATTCAGCATTGGAATGACCTGCCAAACGACATAGTTGACATTCTTTCAATTCTTCCGCGTTACCCCGTGCCATTCAGCATTGGTATGACCTGCCAAACGACATAGTTGACATTCTTTCAATTCTTCCGCGTTACCCCGCGCCATTCAGCATTGGAATGACCTGCCAAACGACATAGTTGACATTTTTTCCATTCTTCCGCGTTACCCCGCGCCATTCAGCATAGGAATGACCTGCCAAACGACATAGTTGACATTCTTTCCATTCTTCCGCGTTACCCCGTGCCATTCAGCATTGGAATGACCTGCCAAACCACATTGTTGACATTCTTTCAATTCTTCCGCATTACCCCGTGCCATTCAGCATTGGAATGACCTGCCAAACGACATAGTTGACATTCTTTCAATTCTTCCGCGTTACCCCGTGCCATTCAGCATTGGGATGGCCTGCCAAACGACATAGTTGACATTCTTTCAATTCTTCCGTGTTACCCGGCGCCATTCAGCATTGGAATGACCTGCCAAATGACATAGTTGACATTCTTTCAATTCTTCCGCGTTACCCCGTGCCATTCAGCATTGGGATGGCCTGCCAAACGACATAGTTGACATTCTTTCAATTCTTCCGCGTTACCCCGTGCCATTCAGCATTGGAATGACCTGCTAAACGACATAGTTGACATTCTTTCAATTTTTTCGCGTTACCCCGTGCCATTCAGCATTGGAATGACCTGCCAAACGACATAGTTGACATTCATTCAATTCTTCCGCGTTACCCCGCGCCATTCAGCATTGGAATGACCTGCCAAACGACATAGTTGACATTCTTTCAATTCTTCCGCATTGCCGCGCCATTCAGCATTGGAATGACCTGCCAAACGACATAGTTGACATTCTTTCCATTCTTCTGCGTTACCCCATGCCATTCAGCATTGGAATGACCTGCTAAACGACATAGTTGACATTCTTTCAATTCTTCCGCGTTACCCCGTGCCATTCAGCATTGGAATGACCTGCCAAATGACATAGTTGACATTCTTTCAATTCTTCCGCGTTACCCCGTGCCATTCAGCATTGGAATGACCTGCCAAACGACATAGTTGCCATTCTTTCAATTCTTCCGCGTTACCCCATGCCATTCAGCATTGGAATGACCTGCCAAACGACATAGTTGACATTCTTTCAATTCTTCCGCATTACCCCGTGCCATTCAGCATTGGAATGACCTGCCAAACGACATAGTTGACATTCTTTCAATTCTTCCGCGTTACCCCGTGCCATTCAGCATTGGAATGACCTGCCAAACGACATAGTTGGCATTCTTTCAATTCTTCCGCGTTACCCCGTGCCATTCAGCATTGGAATGACCTGCCAAACGACATAGTTGACATTCTTTCAATTCTCCCGCGTTACCCCCTGCCATTCAGCATTGGGATGGCGTGCCAAACGACATAGTTGACATTCTTTCCATTCTTCCGCGTTAACCCATGCCATTCAGCATTGGAATGACCTGCCAAACGACATAGTTGACATTCTTTCAATTCTTCCGCGTTAACCCGTGCCATTCATCATTGGAATGACCTGCCAAACGACATAGTTGACATTCTTTCAATTCTTCCGTGTTACCCCGCGCCATTCAGCATTGGAATTACCTGCCAAATGACATAGTTGACATTCTTTCAATTCTTCCGCGTTACCCCGTGCCATTCAGCATTGGGATGGCCTGCCAAACGACATAGTTGACATTCTTTCAATTCTTCCGCGTTACCCCGCGCCATTCAGCATTGGAATGACCTGCCAAACGACATAGTTGACATTCTTTCCATTCTTCCGCGTTACCCCGCGCCATTCAGCATAGGAATGACCTGCCAAACGACATAGTTGACATTCTTTCCATTCTTCCGCGTTGCCCCGTGCCATTCAGCATTGGAATGACCTGCCAAACCACATTGTTGACATTCTTTCAATTCTTCCGCGTTACCCCGTGCCATTCAGCATTGGAATGACCTGCCAAACGACATAGTTGACATTCTTTCAATTCTTCCGCGTTACCCCGTGCCATTCAGCATTGGAATGACCTGCCAAACGACATAGGTGACATTCTTTCAATTCTTCCGCGTTACCCCGTGCCATTCAGCATTGGAATGACCTGCCAAACGACATAGTTGCCATTCTTTCAATTCTTCCGCGTTACCCCATGCCATTCAGCATTGGAATGACCTGCCAAACGACATAGTTGACATTCTTTCAATTCTTCCGCGTTACCCCGTGCCATTCAGCATTGGGATGGCCTGCCAAACGACGTAGTTCACATTCTTTCAATTCTTCCGCGTTACCCCGTGCCATTCAGCATTGGAATGACCTGCCAAACGACATAGTTGACATTCTTTCAATTCTTCCGCGTTACCCCGTGCCATTCAGCATTAGAATGACCTGCCAAACGACATAGTTGCCATTCTTTCAATTCTTCCGCGTTACCCCATGCCATTCAGCATTGGAATGACCTGCCAAACGACATAGCTGACATTCTTTCAATTCTTCCGCGTTACCCCGCGCCATTCAGCATTGGAATGACCTGCCAAACGTCATAGTTGACATTCTTTCCATTCTTCCGCGTTACCCCGCGCCATTCAGCATTGGAATGACCTGCCAAACGACATAGTTGCCATTCTTTCAATTCTTCCGCGTTACCCCATGCCATTCAGCATTGGAATGACCTGCCAAACGACATAGTTGACATTCTTTCAATTCTTCCGCGTTACCCCGTGCCATTCAGCATTGGGATGGCCTGCCAAACGACGTAGTTCACATTCTTTCAATTCTTCCGCGTTACCCCGTGCCATTCAGCATTGGAATGACCTGCCAAACGACATAGTTGACATTCTTTCAATTCTTCCGCGTTACCCCGTGCCATTCAGCATTAGAATGACCTGCCAAACGACATAGTTGCCATTCTTTCAATTCTTCCGCGTTACCCCATGCCATTCAGCATTGGAATGACCTGCCAAACGACATAGTTGACATGCTTTCAATTCTTCCGCATTACCCCGTGCCATTCAGCATTGGAATGACCTGCCAAACGACATAGTTGACATTCTTTCAATTCTTCCGCGTTACCCCGTGCCATTCAGCATTGGAATGACCTGCCAAACGACATAGTTGGCATTCTTTCAATTCTTCCGCGTTACCCCGTGCCAATCAGCATTGGAATGACCTGCCAAACGACATAGTTGACATTCTTTCAATTCTTCCGCGTTACCCCATGCCATTCAGCATTGGAATGACCTGCCAAACGACATAGTTGACATTCTTTCAATTCTTCCGCATTACCCCGCGCCATTCAGCATTGGAATGACCTGCCAAACGACATAGTTGACATTCTTTCAATTCTTCCGCATTGCCGCGCCATTCAGCATTGGAATGACCTGCCAAACGACATAGTTGACATTCTTTCCATTCTTCTGCGTTACCCCATGCCATTCAGCATTGGAATGACCTGCTAAACGACATAGTTGACATTCTTTCAATTCTTCCGCGTTACCCCGTGCCATTCAGCATTAGAATGACCTGCCAAATGACATAGTTGACATTCTTTCAATTCTTCCGCGTTACCGCGTGCCATTCAGCATTGGAATGACCTGCCAAACGACATAGTTGCCATTCTTTCAATTCTTCCGCGTTACCCCATGCCATTCAGCATTGGAATGACCTGCCAAACGACATAGTTGACATTCTTTCAATTCTTCCGCATTACCCCGTGCCATTCAGCATTGGAATGACCTGCCAAACGACATAGTTGACATTCTTTCAATTCTTCCGCGTTACCCCGTGCCATTCAGCATTGGAATGACCTGCCAAACGACATAGTTGGCATTCTTTCAATTCTTCCGCGTTACCCCGTGCCATTCAGCATTGGAATGACCTGCCAAACGACATAGTTGACATTCTTTCAATTCTTCCGCGTTACCCCCTGCCATTCAGCATTGGGATGGCGTGCCAAACGACATAGTTGACATTCTTTCCATTCTTCCGCGTTAACCCATGCCATTCAGCATTGGAATGACCTGCCAAACGACATAGTTGACATTCTTTCAATTCTTCCGCGTTAACCCGTGCCATTCAGCATTGGAATGACCTGCCAAACGACATAGTTGACATTCTTTCAATTCTTCCGTGTTACCCCGCGCCATTCAGCATTGGAATGACCTGCCAAATGACATAGTTGACATTCTTTCAATTCTTCCGCGTTACCCCGTGCCATTCAGCATTGGGATGGCCTGCCAAACGACATAGTTGACATTCTTTCAATTCTTCCGCGTTACCCCGTGCCATTCAGCATTGGAATGACCTGCCAAACGACATAGTTGACATTCTTTCAATTCTTCCGCGTTACTTCATGCCATTCAGCATTGTAATGACCTGCCAAACGACATAGTTGACATTCTTTCAATTCTTCCGCGTTACTTCATGTCATTCAGCATTGGAATGACCTGCCAAACGACATAGTTGACATTCTTTCAATTCTTCCGCGTTGCCCCGCGCAGTTCAGCATTGGAATGACCTGCCAAACGACATAGTTGACATTCTTTCAATTCTTCCGCGTTACCCCGCGCAATTCAGCATTGTAATGACCTGCAAACGACATAGTTGACCTTCTTTCAATTCTTCCGCGTTACCCCGTGCCATTCAGCATTGGGATGGCCTGCCAAACGACGTAGTTCACATTCTTTCAATTCTTCCGCGTTACCCCGTGCCATTCAGCATTGGAATGACCTGCCAAACGACATAGTTGACATTCTTTCAATTCTCCCGCGTTACCCCCTGCCATTCAGCATTGGGATGGCGTGCCAAACGACATAGTTGACATTCTTTCCATTCTTCCGCGTTAACCCATGCCATTCAGCATTGGAATGACCTGCCAAACGACATAGTTGACATTCTTTCAATTCTTCCGCGTTAACCCGTGCCATTCATCATTGGAATGACCTGCCAATCGACATAGTTGACATTCTTTCAATTCTTCCGTGTTACCCCGCGCCATTCAGCATTGGAATTACCTGCCAAATGACATAGTTGACATTCTTTCAATTCTTCCGCGTTACCCCGTGCCATTCAGCATTGGGATGGCCTGCCAAACGACATAGTTGACATTCTTTCAATTCTTCCGCGTTACCCCGCGCCATTCAGCATTGGAATGACCTGCCAAACGACATAGTTGACATTCTTTCCATTCTTCCGCGTTACCCCGCGCCATTCAGCATAGGAATGACCTGCCAAACGACATAGTTGACATTCTTTCCATTCTTCCGCGTTACCCCGTGCCATTCAGCATTGGAATGACCTGCCAAACCACATTGTTGACATTCTTTCAATTCTTCCGCGTTACCCCGTGCCATTCAGCATTGGAATGACCTGCCAAACGACATAGTTGACATTCTTTCAATTCTTCCGCGTTACCCCGTGCCATTCAGCATTGGAATGACCTGCCAAACGACATAGGTGACATTCTTTCAATTCTTCCGCGTTACCCCGTGCCATTCAGCATTGGAATGACCTGCCAAACGACATAGTTGCCATTCTTTTAATTCTTCCGCGTTACCCCATGCCATTCAGCATTGGAATGACCTGCCAAACGACATAGTTGACATTCTTTCAATTCTTCCGCGTTACCCCGTGCCATTCAGCATTGGGATGGCCTGCCAAACGACGTAGTTCACATTCTTTCAATTCTTCCGCGTTACCCCGTGCCATTCAGCATTGGAATGACCTGCCAAACGACATAGTTGACATTCTTTCAATTCTTCCGCGTTACCCCGTGCCATTCAGCATTAGAATGACCTGCCAAACGACATAGTTGCCATTCTTTCAATTCTTCCGCGTTACCCCATGCCATTCAGCATTGGAATGACCTGCCAAACGACATAGCTGACATTCTTTCAATTCTTCCGCGTTACCCCGCGCCATTCAGCATTGGAATGACCTGCCAAACGACATAGTTGACATTCTTTCCATTCTTCCGCGTTACCCCGCGCCATTCAGCATTGGAATGACCTGCCAAACGACATAGTTGCCATTCTTTCAATTCTTCCGCGTTACCCCATGCCATTCAGCATTGGAATGACCTGCCAAACGACATAGTTGACATTCTTTCAATTCTTCCGCGTTACCCCGTGCCATTCAGCATTGGGATGGCCTGCCAAACGACGTAGTTCACATTCTTTCAATTCTTCCGCGTTACCCCGTGCCATTCAGCATTGGAATGACCTGCCAAACGACATAGTTGACATTCTTTCAATTCTTCCGCGTTACCCCGTGCCATTCAGCATTAGAATGACCTGCCAAACGACATAGTTGCCATTCTTTCAATTCTTCCGCGTTACCCCATGCCATTCAGCATTGGAATGACCTGCCAAACGACATAGTTGACATGCTTTCAATTCTTCCGCATTACCCCGTGCCATTCAGCATTGGAATGACCTGCCAAACGACATAGTTGACATTCTTTCAATTCTTCCGCGTTACCCCGTGCCATTCAGCATTGGAATGACCTGCCAAACGACATAGTTGGCATTCTTTCAATTCTTCCGCGTTACCCCGTGCCAATCAGCATTGGAATGACCTGCCAAACGACATAGTTGACATTCTTTCAATTCTTCCGCGTTACCCCATGCCATTCAGCATTGGAATGACCTGCCAAACGACATAGTTGACATTCTTTCAATTCTTCCGCATTACCCCGCGCCATTCAGCATTGGAATGACCTGCCAAACGACATAGTTGACATTCTTTCAATTCTTCCGCATTGCCGCGCCATTCAGCATTGGAATGACCTGCCAAACGACATAGTTGACATTCTTTCCATTCTTCTGCGTTACCCCATGCCATTCAGCATTGGAATGACCTGCTAAACGACATAGTTGACATTCTTTCAATTCTTCCGCGTTACCCCGTGCCATTCAGCATTAGAATGACCTGCCAAATGACATAGTTGACATTCTTTCAATTCTTCCGCGTTACCGCGTGCCATTCAGCATTGGAATGACCTGCCAAACGACATAGTTGCCATTCTTTCAATTCTTCCGCGTTACCCCATGCCATTCAGCATTGGAATGACCTGCCAAACGACATAGTTGACATTCTTTCAATTCTTCCGCATTACCCCGTGCCATTCAGCATTGGAATGACCTGCCAAACGACATAGTTGACATTCTTTCAATTCTTCCGCGTTACCCCGTGCCATTCAGCATTGGAATGACCTGCCAAACGACATAGTTGGCATTCTTTCAATTCTTCCGCGTTACCCCGTGCCATTCAGCATTGGAATGACCTGCCAAACGACATAGTTGACATTCTTTCAATTCTTCCGCGTTACCCCCTGCCATTCAGCATTGGGATGGCGTGCCAAACGACATAGTTGACATTCTTTCCATTCTTCCGCGTTAACCCATGCCATTCAGCATTGGAATGACCTGCCAAACGACATAGTTGACATTCTTTCAATTCTTCCGCGTTAACCCGTGCCATTCAGCATTGGAATGACCTGCCAAACGACATAGTTGACATTCTTTCAATTCTTCCGTGTTACCCCGCGCCATTCAGCATTGGAATGACCTGCCAAATGACATAGTTGACATTCTTTCAATTCTTCCGCGTTACCCCGTGCCATTCAGCATTGGGATGGCCTGCCAAACGACATAGTTGACATTCTTTCAATTCTTCCGCGTTACCCCGTGCCATTCAGCATTGGAATGACCTGCCAAACGACATAGTTGACATTCTTTCAATTCTTCCGCGTTACTTCATGCCATTCAGCATTGTAATGACCTGCCAAACGACATAGTTGACATTCTTTCAATTCTTCCGCGTTACTTCATGTCATTCAGCATTGGAATGACCTGCCAAACGACATAGTTGACATTCTTTCAATTCTTCCGCGTTGCCCCGCGCAGTTCAGCATTGGAATGACCTGCCAAACGACATAGTTGACATTCTTTCAATTCTTCCGCGTTACCCCGCGCAATTCAGCATTGTAATGACCTGCAAACGACATAGTTGACCTTCTTTCAATTCTTCCGCATTGCCCCGCACCATTCAGCATTGGAATGAGCTGCCAAACGACATAGTTGCCATTCTTTCCATTCTTCCGCGTTACCCCGTGCCATTCAGCATTGGAATGACCTGCTAAACGACATAGTTGACATTCTTTCAATTCTTCCGCGTTACCCCGTGCCATTCAGCATTGGAATGACCTGCCAAACGACATAGTTGACATTCTTTCAATTCTTCCGCGTTACCCCGCGCCATTCAGCATTGGAATGACCTGCCAAACGACATAGTTGACATTCTTTCAATTCTTCCGCGTTACCCCGCGCCATTCAGCATTGGGATGACCTGCCAAACGACATAGTTGACCTTCTTTCAATTCTTCCGCGTTACCCCGTGCCATTCAGCATTGGAATGACCTGCCAAACGACATAGTTGACATTCTTTCAATTCTTCCGCGTTACCCCGTGCCATTCAGCATTGGGATGACCTGCCAAACGACATAGTTGACATTCTTTCAATTCTTCCGCGTTACCCCGCGCCATTCAGCATTGGAATGACCTGCCAAACGACATAGTTGACATTTTTTCCATTCTTCCGCGTTACCCCGCGCCATTCAGCATAGGAATGACCTGCCAAACGACATAGTTGACATTCTTTCCATTCTTCCGCGTTACCCCGTGCCATTCAGCATTGGAATGACCTGCCAAACCACATTGTTGACATTCTTTCAATTCTTCCGCGTTACCCCGTGCCATTCAGCATTGGAATGACCTGCCAAACGACATAGTTGACATTCTTTCAATTCTTCCGCGTTACCCCGTGCCATTCAGCATTGGAATGACCTGCCAAACGACATAGTTGACATTCTTTCAATTCTTCCGCGTTACCCCGTGCCATTCAGCATTGGGATGGCCTGCCAAACGACGTAGTTGACATTCTTTCAATTCTTCCGCGTTACCCCGTGCCATTCAGCATTGGAATGACCTGCCAAACGACATAGTTGACATTCTTTCAATTCTTCCGCGTTACCCCGTGCCATTCAGCATTGGGATGGCCTGCCAAACGATGTAGTTCACATTCTTTCAATTCTTCCGCGTTACCCCGTGCCATTCAGCATTGGAATGACCTGCCAAACGACATAGTTGACATTCTTTCAATTCTTCCGCGTTACCCCCTGCCATTCAGCATTGGGATGGCGTGCCAAACGACATAGCTGTCATTCTTTCCATTCTTCCGCATTACCCCATGCCATTCAGCATTGGGATGGCCTGCCAAACGACATAGTTGACATTCTTTCAATTCTTCCGTGTTACCCGGCGCCATTCAGCATTGGAATGACCTGCCAAATGACATAGTTGACATTCTTTCAATTCTTCCGCGTTACCCCGTGCCATTCAGCATTGGGATGGCCTGCCAAACGACATAGTTGACATTCTTTCAATTCTTCCGCGTTACCCCGTGCCATTCAGCATTGGAATGACCTGCTAAACGACATAGTTGACATTCTTTCAATTTTTTCGCGTTACCCCGTGCCATTCAGCATTGGAATGACCTGCCAAACGACATAGTTGACATTCATTCAATTCTTCCGCGTTACCCCGCGCCATTCAGCATTGGAATGACCTGCCAAACGACATAGTTGACATTCTTTCAATTCTTCCGCATTGCCGCGCCATTCAGCATTGGAATGACCTGCCAAACGACATAGTTGACATTCTTTCCATTCTTCTGCGTTACCCCATGCCATTCAGCATTGGAATGACCTGCTAAACGACATAGTTGACATTCTTTCAATTCTTCCGCGTTACCCCGTGCCATTCAGCATTGGAATGACCTGCCAAATGACATAGTTGACATTCTTTCAATTCTTCCGCGTTACCCCGTGCCATTCAGCATTGGAATGACCTGCCAAACGACATAGTTGCCATTCTTTCAATTCTTCCGCGTTACCCCATGCCATTCAGCATTGGAATGACCTGCCAAACGACATAGTTGACATTCTTTCAATTCTTCCGCATTACCCCGTGCCATTCAGCATTGGAATGACCTGCCAAACGACATAGTTGACATTCTTTCAATTCTTCCGCGTTACCCCGTGCCATTCAGCATTGGAATGACCTGCCAAACGACATAGTTGGCATTCTTTCAATTCTTCCGCGTTACCCCGTGCCATTCAGCATTGGAATGACCTGCCAAACGACATAGTTGACATTCTTTCAATTCTCCCGCGTTACCCCCTGCCATTCAGCATTGGGATGGCGTGCCAAACGACATAGTTGACATTCTTTCCATTCTTCCGCGTTAACCCATGCCATTCAGCATTGGAATGACCTGCCAAACGACATAGTTGACATTCTTTCAATTCTTCCGCGTTAACCCGTGCCATTCAGCATTGGAATGACCTGCCAAACGACATAGTTGACATTCTTTCAATTCTTCCGTGTTACCCCGCGCCATTCAGCATTGGAATTACCTGCCAAATGACATAGTTGACATTCTTTCAATTCTTCCGCGTTACCCCGTGCCATTCAGCATTGGGATGGCCTGCCAAACGACATAGTTGACATTCTTTCAATTCTTCCGCGTTACCCCGCGCCATTCAGCATTGGAATGACCTGCCAAACGACATAGTTGACATTCTTTCCATTCTTCCGCGTTACCCCGCGCCATTCAGCATAGGAATGACCTGCCAAACGACATAGTTGACATTCTTTCCATTCTTCCGCGTTACCCCGTGCCATTCAGCATTGGAATGACCTGCCAAACCACATTGTTGACATTCTTTCAATTCTTCCGCGTTACCCCGTGCCATTCAGCATTGGAATGACCTGCCAAACGACATTGTTGACATTCTTTCAATTCTTCCGCGTTACCCCGTGCCATTCAGCATTGGAATGACCTGCCAAACGACATAGGTGACATTCTTTCAATTCTTCCGCGTTACCCCGTGCCATTCAGCATTGGAATGACCTGCCAAACGACATAGTTGCCATTCTTTCAATTCTTCCGCGTTACCCCATGCCATTCAGCATTGGAATGACCTGCCAAACGACATAGTTGACATTCTTTCAATTCTTCCGCGTTACCCCGTGCCATTCAGCATTGGGATGGCCTGCCAAACGACGTAGTTCACATTCTTTCAATTCTTCCGCGTTACCCCGTGCCATTCAGCATTGGAATGACCTGCCAAACGACATAGTTGACATTCTTTCAATTCTTCCGCGTTACCCCGTGCCATTCAGCATTAGAATGACCTGCCAAACGACATAGTTGCCATTCTTTCAATTCTTCCGCGTTACCCCATGCCATTCAGCATTGGAATGACCTGCCAAACGACATAGCTGACATTCTTTCAATTCTTCCGCGTTACCCCGCGCCATTCAGCATTGGAATGACCTGCCAAACGACATAGTTGACATTCTTTCCATTCTTCCGCGTTACCCCGCGCCATTCAGCATTGGAATGACCTGCCAAACGACATAGTTGCCATTCTTTCAATTCTTCCGCGTTACCCCATGCCATTCAGCATTGGAATGACCTGCCAAACGACATAGTTGACATTCTTTCAATTCTTCCGCGTTACCCCGTGCCATTCAGCATTGGGATGGCCTGCCAAACGACGTAGTTCACATTCTTTCAATTCTTCCGCGTTACCCCGTGCCATTCAGCATTGGAATGACCTGCCAAACGACATAGTTGACATTCTTTCAATTCTTCCGCGTTACCCCGTGCCATTCAGCATTAGAATGACCTGCCAAACGACATAGTTGCCATTCTTTCAATTCTTCCGCGTTACCCCATGCCATTCAGCATTGGAATGACCTGCCAAACGACATAGTTGACATTCTTTCAATTCTTCCGCATTACCCCGTGCCATTCAGCATTGGAATGACCTGCCAAACGACATAGTTGACATTCTTTGAATTCTTCCGCGTTACCCCGTGCCATTCAGCATTGGAATGACCTGCCAAACGACATAGTTGGCATTCTTTCAATTCTTCCGCGTTACCCCGTGCCAATCAGCATTGGAATGACCTGCCAAACGACATAGTTGACATTCTTTCAATTCTTCCGCGTTACCCCGTGCCATTCAGCATTGGAATGACCTGCCAAACGACATAGTTGACATTCTTTCCATTCTTCGGCGTTACCCCATGCCATTCAGCATTGGAATGACCTGCCAAACGACATAGTTGACATTCTTTCAATTCTTCCGCGTTAACCCGTGCCATTCAGCATTGGAATGACCTGCCAAACGACATAGTTGACATTCTTTCAATTCTTCCGCGTTACCCCGTGCCATTCAGCATTGGGATGGCCTGCCAAACGACGTAGTTGACATTCTTTCAATTCTTCCGCGTTACCCCGTGCCATTCAGCATTGGAATGACCTGCCAAACGACATAGTTGACATTCTTTCAATTCTTCCGCGTTACCCCGTGCCATTCAGCATCGGGATGGCCTGCCAAACGACATAGTTGACATTCTTTCAATTCTTCCGCGTTACCCCGTGCCATTCAGCATTGGAATGACCTGCTAAACGACATAGTTGACATTCTTTCAATTTTTTCGCGTTACCCCGTGCCATTCAGCATTGGAATGACCTGCCAAACGACATAGTTGACATTCATTCAATTCTTCCGCGTTACCCCGCGCCATTCAGCATTGGAATGACCTGCTAAACGACATAGTTGACATTCTTTCAATTCTTCCGCATTGCCGCGCCATTCAGCATTGGAATGACCTGCCAAACGACATAGTTGACATTCTTTCCATTCTTCTGCGTTACCCCATGCCATTCAGCATTGGAATGACCTGCTAAACGACATAGTTGACATTCTTTCAATTCTTCCGCGTTAACCCGTGCCATCAGCATTGGAATGACCAGCCAAACGACATAGTTGACATTCTTTCAATTCTTCCGCGTTACCCCGTGCCATTCAGCATTGGAATGACCTGCCAAATGACATAGTTGACATTCTTTCAATTCTTCCGCGTTACCCCGTGCCATTCAGCATTGGAATGACCTGCCAAACGACATAGTTGCCATTCTTTCAATTCTTCCGCGTTACCCCATGCCATTCAGCATTGGAATGACCTGCCAAACGACATAGTTGACATTCTTTCAATTCTTCCGCATTACCCCGTGCCATTCAGCATTGGAATGACCTGCCAAACGACATAGTTGACATTCTTTCAATTCTTCCGCGTTACCCCGTGCCATTCAGCATTGGAATGACCTGCCAAACGACATAGTTGGCATTCTTTCAATTCTTCCGCGTTACCCCGTGCCATTCAGCATTGGAATGACCTGCCAAACGACATAGTTGACATTCTTTCAATTCTCCCGCGTTACCCCCTGCCATTCAGCATTGGGATGGCGTGCCAAACGACATAGTTGACATTCTTTCCATTCTTCCGCGTTAACCCATGCCATTCAGCATTGGAATGACCTGCCAAACGACATAGTTGACATTCTTTCAATTCTTCCGCGTTAACCCGTGCCATTCAGCATTGGAATGACCTGCCAAACGACATAGTTGACATTCTTTCAATTCTTCCGTGTTACCCCGCGCCATTCAGCATTGGAATTACCTGCCAAATGACATAGTTGACATTCTTTCAATTCTTCCGCGTTACCCCGTGCCATTCAGCATTGGGATGGCCTGCCAAACGACATAGTTGACATTCTTTCAATTCTTCCGCGTTACCCCGCGCCATTCAGCATTGGAATGACCTGCCAAACGACATAGTTGACATTCTTTCCATTCTTCCGCGTTACCCCGCGCCATTCAGCATAGGAATGACCTGCCAAACGACATAGTTGACATTCTTTCCATTCTTCCGCGTTACCCCGTGCCATTCAGCATTGGAATGACCTGCCAAACCACATTGTTGACATTCTTTCAATTCTCCCGCGTTACCCCGTGCCATTCAGCATTGGAATGACCTGCCAAACGACATAGTTGACATTCTTTCAATTCTTCCGCGTTACCCCGTGCCATTCAGCATTGGAATGACCTGCCAAACGACATAGGTGACATTCTTTCAATTCTTCCGCGTTACCCCGTGCCATTCAGCATTGGAATGACCTGCCAAACGACATAGTTGCCATTCTTTCAATTCTTCCGCGTTACCCCATGCCATTCAGCATTGGAATGACCTGCCAAACGACATAGTTGACATTCTTTCAATTCTTCCGCGTTACCCCGTGCCATTCAGCATTGGGATGGCCTGCCAAACGACGTAGTTCACATTCTTTCAATTCTTCCGCGTTACCCCGTGCCATTCAGCATTGGAATGACCTGCCAAACGACATAGTTGACATTCTTTCAATTCTTCCGCGTTACCCCGTGCCATTCAGCATTAGAATGACCTGCCAAACGACATAGTTGCCATTCTTTCAATTCTTCCGCGTTACCCCATGCCATTCAGCATTGGAATGACCTGCCAAACGACATAGCTGACATTCTTTCAATTCTTCCGCGTTACCCCGCGCCATTCAGCATTGGAATGACCTGCCAAACGACATAGTTGACATTCTTTCCATTCTTCCGCGTTACCCCGCGCCATTCAGCATTGGAATGACCTGCCAAACGACATAGTTGCCATTCTTTCAATTCTTCCGCGTTACCCCATGCCATTCAGCATTGGAATGACCTGCCAAACGACATAGTTGACATTCTTTCAATTCTTCCGCGTTACCCCGTGCCATTCAGCATTGGGATGGCCTGCCAAACGACGTAGTTCACATTCTTTCAATTCTTCCGCGTTACCCCGTGCCATTCAGCATTGGAATGACCTGCCAAACGACATAGTTGACATTCTTTCAATTCTTCCGCGTTACCCCGTGCCATTCAGCATTAGAATGACCTGCCAAACGACATAGTTGCCATTCTTTCAATTCTTCCGCGTTACCCCATGCCATTCAGCATTGGAATGACCTGCCAAACGACATAGTTGACATTCTTTCAATTCTTCCGCATTACCCCGTGCCATTCAGCATTGGAATGACCTGCCAAACGACATAGTTGACATTCTTTCAATTCTTCCGCGTTACCCCGTGCCATTCAGCATTGGAATGACCTGCCAAACGACATAGTTGGCATTCTTTCAATTCTTCCGCGTTACCCCGTGCCAATCAGCATTGGAATGACCTGCCAAACGACATAGTTGACATTCTTTCAATTCTTCCGCGTTACCCCGTGCCATTCAGCATTGGAATGACCTGCCAAACGACATAGTTGACATTCTTTCCATTCTTCGGCGTTACCCCATGCCATTCAGCATTGGAATGACCTGCCAAAGGACATAGTTGACATTCTTTCAATTCTTCCGCGTTAACCCGTGCCATTCAGCATTGGAATGACCTGCCAAACGACATAGTTGACATTCTTTCAATTCTTCCGCGTTACCCCGTGCCATTCAGCATTGGGATGGCCTGCCAAACGACGTAGTTGACATTCTTTCAATTCTTCCGCGTTACCCCGTGCCATTCAGCATTGGAATGACCTGCCAAACGACATAGTTGACATTCTTTCAATTCTTCCGCGTTACCCCGTGCCATTCAGCATTGGGATGGCCTGCCAAACGACATAGTTGACATTCTTTCAATTCTTCCGCGTTACCCCGTGCCATTCAGCATTGGAATGACCTGCTAAACGACATAGTTGACATTCTTTCAATTTTTTCGCGTTACCCCGTGCCATTCAGCATTGGAATGACCTGCCAAACGACATAGTTGACATTCATTCAATTCTTCCGCGTTACCCCGCGCCATTCAGCATTGGAATGACCTGCTAAACGACATAGTTGACATTCTTTCAATTCTTCCGCATTGCCGCGCCATTCAGCATTGGAATGACCTGCCAAACGACATAGTTGACATTCTTTCCATTCTTCTGCGTTACCCCATGCCATTCAGCATTGGAATGACCTGCTAAACGACATAGTTGACATTCTTTCAATTCTTCCGCGTTAACCCGTGCCATCAGCATTGGAATGACCAGCCAAACGACATAGTTGACCTTCTTTCAATTCTTCCGCGTTACCCCGCGCCATTCAGCATTGGAATGACCTGCCAAACGACATAGTTGACATTCTTTCAATTCTTCCGCGTTATCCCGCGCCATTCAGCATTGGAATGACCTGCCAAACGATATAGTTGACATTCTTTCAATTCTTCCGCGTTACCCCGCGCCATTCAGCATTGGGATGACCTGCCAAACTACATAGTTGACATTCTTTCAATTCTTCCGCGTTACCCCGCGCCATTCAGCATTGGAATGACCTGCCAAACGACATAGTTGACATTCTTTCCATTCTTCCGCATTACCCCGTGCCATTCAGCATTGGAATGACCTGCCAAACGACATAGTTGACATTCTTTCAATTCTTCCGCGTTACCCCGTGCCATTCAGCATTGGAATGACCTGCCAAACGACATAGTTGGCATTCTTTCAATTCTTCCGCGTTACCCCGTGCCATTCAGCATTGGAATGACCTGCCAAACGACATAGTTGACATTCTTTCAACTCTTCCGCGTTACCCCCTGCCATTCAGCATTGGGATGGCGTGCCAAACGACATAGTTGACATTCTTTCCATTCTTCCGCGATAACCCATGCCATTCAGCATTGGAATGACCTACCAAACGACATAGTTGACATTCTTTCAATTCTTCCGCGTTAACCCGTGCCATTCAGCATTGGAATGACCTGCCAAACGACATAGTTGACATTCTTTCAATTCTTCCGTGTTACCCCGCGCCATTCAGCATTGGAATGACCTGCCAAATGACATAGTTGACATTCTTTCAATTCTTCCGCGTTACCCCGTGCCATTCAGCATTGGGATGGCCTGCCAAACGACATAGTTGAGATTCTTTCAATTCTTCCTCGTTACCCCGTGCCATTCAGCATTGGAATGACCTGCCAAACGACATAGTTGACATTCTTTCAATTCTTCCGCGTTACTTCATGCCATTCAGCATTGGAATGACCTGCCAAACGACATAGTTGACATTCTTTCAATTCTTCCGCGTTGCCCCGCGCAGTTCAGCATTGGAATGACCTGCCAAACGACATAGTTGACATTCTTTCAATTCTTCCGCGTTACCCCGCGCCATTCAGCATTGGAATGACCTGCAAACGACATAGTTGACATTCTTTCAATTCTTCCGCATTGCCCCGCACCATTCAGCATTGGAATGAGCTGCCAAACGACATAGTTGACATTCTTTCCATTCTTCCGCGTTACCCCATGCCATTCAGCATTGGAATGACCTGCTAAAGGACATAGTTGACATTCTTTCAATTCTTCCGCGTTACCCCGTGCCATTCAGCATTGGAATGACCTGCCAAACGACATAGTTGACATTCTTTCAATTCTTCCGCGTTACCCCGTGCCATTCAGCATTGGAATGACCTGCCAAACGACATAGTTGCCGTTCTTTCAATTCTTCCGCGTTACCCCATACCATTCAGCATTGGAATGACCTGCCAAACGACATAGTTGACATTCTTTCAATTCTTCCGCGTTACCCCGTGCCATTCAGCATTGGAATGACCAGCCAAACGACATAGTTGACATTCTTTCAATTCTTCCGCGTTACCCCGCGCCATTCAGCATTGGAATGACCTGCAAACGACATAGTTGACATTCTTTCAAGTCTTCCGCATTGCCCCGCACCATTCAGCATTGGAATGAGCTGCCAAACGACATAGTTGACATTCTTTCCATTCTTCCGCGTTACCCCATGCCATTCAGCATTGGAATGACCTGCTAAACGACATAGTTGACATTCTTTCAATTCTTCCGCGTTACCCCGTGCCATTCAGCATTGGAATGACCTGCCAAACGACATAGTTGACATTCTTTCAATTCTTCCGCGTTACCCCGTGCCATTCAG
Source organism: Dermacentor albipictus (assembly GCF_038994185.2). Classification (NCBI taxonomy): domain Eukaryota; kingdom Metazoa; phylum Arthropoda; class Arachnida; order Ixodida; family Ixodidae; genus Dermacentor; species Dermacentor albipictus. The sequence goes on along the minus strand of NC_091825.1, from coordinate 11,213,147 downwards.
CATTGGAATGACCTGCCAAACGACATAGTTGCCGTTCTTTCAATTCTTCCGCGTTACCCCATGCCATTCAGCATTGGAATGACCTGCCAAACGACATAGTTGACATTCTTTCAATTCTTCCGCGTTACCCCGTGCCATTCAGCATTGGAATGACCAGCCAAACGACATAGTTGACATTCTTTCAATTCTTCCGCGTTACCCCGCGCCATTCAGCATTGGAATGACCTGCCAAACGACATAGTTGACATTCTTTCAATTCTTCCGCGTTACCCCGCGCCATTCAGCATTGGAATGACCTGCCAAACGACATAGTTGACATTCTTTCAATTCTTCCGCGTTACCCCACGCCATTCAGCATTGGAATGACCTGCCAAACGACATAGTTGACATTCTTTCAATTGTTCCGCGTTACCCCGCGCCATTCAGCATTGGGATGACCTGCCAAACGACGTAGTTGACATTCTTTCGATTCTTCCGCGTTACCCCGTGCCATTCAGCATTGGGATGACCTGCCAAACGACTTAGTTGACATTCTTTCAATTCTTCCGCGTTACCCCGCGCCATTCAGCATTGGAATGACCTGCCAAACGACATAGTTGACATTCTTTCAATTCTTCCGCGTTACCCCGCGCCATTCACCATTGGGATGACCTGCCAAACAACATAGTTGACATTCTTTCAATTCTTCCGCGTTACCCCGTGCAATTCAGCATTGGGATAGCCTGCCAAACGACATAGTTGACATTCTTTCAATTCTTCCGCGTTACCCCGCGCCATTCAGCATTGGAATGACCTGCCAAACGACATAGTTGACATTCTTTCAATTCTTCCGCGTTACCCCGCGCCATTCAGCATTGGAATGACCTGCCAAACGACATAGTTGACATTCTTTCAATTCTTCCGCGTTACCCCGTGCCATTCAGCATTGGGATGACCTGCCAAACGACATAGTTGACATTCTTCCAATTCTTCCGCGTTACCCCGCGCCATTCAGCATTGGAATGACCTGCCAAACGGCATAGTTGACATTCTTTCAATTCTTCCGCGTTACCCCGCACCATTCAGCATTGGGATGGCCTGCCAAACGACATAGTTGACATTCTTTCAATTCTTCCGCGTTACCCCGCGCCATTCAGCATTGGAATGACCAGCCAAACGACATAGTTGACATTCTTTCAATTCTTCCGCGTTACCCCGCGCCATTCAGCATTGGAATGACCTGCCAAACGACAAAGTTGACATTCTTTCAATTCTTCCGCGTTACCCCGTGCCATTCAGCATTGGGATGACCTGCCAAACGACATAGTTGACCTTCTTTCAATTCTTCCGCGTTACCCCGCGCCATTCAGCATTGGAATGACCTGCCAAACGACATAGTTGACATTCTTTCAATTCTTCCGCGTTACCCCGCGCCATTCAGCATTGGAATGACCTGCCAAACGACATAGTTGACATTCTTTCAATTCTTCCGCGTTACCCCGCGCCATTCAGCATTGGGATGACCTGCCAAACGACATAGTTGACATTCTTTCAATTCTTCCGCGTTACCCCGCGCCATTCAGCATTGGAATGTCCTGCCAAACGACATAGTTGACATTCTTTCCATTCTTCCGCGTTACCCCGCGCCATTCAGCATAGGAATGACCTGCCAAACGACATAGTTGACATTCTTTCCATTCTTCCGCGTTACCCCGTGTCATTCAGCATTGGAATGACCTGCCAAACCACATTGTTGACATTCCTTCAATTCTTCCGCGTTACCCCGTGCCATTCAGCATTGGAATGACCTGCCAAACGACATAGTTGACATTCTTTCAATTCTTCCGCGTTAACCCGTGCCATTCAGCATTGGAATGACCTGCCAAACGACATAGTTGACATTCTTTCAATTCTTCCGCGTTACCCCGTGCCATTCAGCATTGGGATGGCCTGCCAAACGACGTAGTTGACATTCTTTCAATTCTTCCGCGTTACCCCGTGCCATTCAGCATTGGAATGACCTGCCAAACGACATAGTTGACATTCTTTCAATTCTTCCGCGTTACCCCGTGCCATTCAGCATTGGGATGGCCTGCCAAACGACGTAGTTCACATTCTTTCAATTCTTCCGCGTTACCCCGTGCCATTCAGCATTGGAATTACGTGCCAAACGACATAGTTGACATTCTTTCAATTCTTCCGCGTTACCCCGTGCCATTCAGCATTGGAATGACCTGCAAAACGACATAGTTGACATTCTTTCAATTCTTCCGCGTTACCCCGTGCCATTCAGCATTGGGATGGCCTGCCAAACGACATAGTTGACATTCTTTCAATTCTTCCGCGTTACCCCGTGCCATTCAGCATTGGAATGACCTGCCAAGCGAAATAGTTGACATTCTTTCAATTCTTCCGCGTTACCCCGTGCCATTCAGCATTGGAATGACCTGCCAAACGACATAGTTGACATTCTTTCAATTCTTCCGCGTTACCCCGTGCCATTCAGCATTGGGATGACCTGCCAAACGACATAGTTGACATTCTTTCAATTCTTCCGCGTTACCCCGCGCCATTCAGCATTGGAATGACCTGCCAAACGACATAGTTGACATTCTTTCAATTCTTCCGCGTTACCCCGCGCCATTCAGCATTGGAATAACCTGCCAAACGACAAAGTTGACATTCTTTCAATTCTTCCGCGTTACCCCGTGCCATTCAGCATTGGGATGACCTGCCAAACGACATAGTTGACCTTCTTTCAATTCTTCCGCGTTACCCCGCGCCATTCAGCATTGGAATGACCTGCCAAACGACATAGTTGACATTCTTTCAATTCTTCCGCGTTACCCCGCGCCATTCAGCATTGGGATGACCTGCCAAACGACATAGTTGACATTCTTTCAATTCTTCCGCGTTACCCCGTGCCATTCAGCATTGGGATGACCTGCCAAACGACCTAGTTGACATTCTTTCAATTCTTCCGCGTTACCCCGTGCCATTCAGCATTGGAATGACCTGCCAAACCACATTGTTGACATTCTTTCAATTCTTCCGCGTTACCCCGCGCCATTCAGCATTGGAATGACCTGCCAAACGACATACTTGACATTCTTTCAATTCTTCCGCGTTACCCCGCGCCATTCAGCATTGGGATGACCTGCCAAACGACATAGTTGACCTTCTTTCAATTCTTCCGCGTTACCCCGTGCCATTCAGCATTGGAATGACCTGCCAAACGACATAGTTGACATTCTTTCAATTCTTCCGCGTTACCCCGTGCCATTCAGCATTGGGATGACCTGCCAAACGACATAGTTGACATTCTTTCAATTCTTCCGCGTTACCCCGTGCCATTCAGCATTGGGATGACCTGCCAAACGACATAGTTGACATTCTTTCAATTCTTCCGCGTTACCCCGTGCCATTCAGCATTGGAATGACCTGCCAAACCACATTGTTGACATTCTTTCAATTCTTCCGCGTTACCCCGCGCCATTCAGCATTGGAATGACCTGCCAAACGACATACTTGACATTCTTTCAATTCTTCCGCGTTACCCCGCGCCATTCAGCATTGGGATGACCTGCCAAACGACATAGTTGACCTTCTTTCAATTCTTCCGCGTTACCCCGTGCCATTCAGCATTGGAATGACCTGCCAAACGACATAGTTGACATTCTTTCAATTCTTCCGCGTTACCCCGTGCCATTCAGCATTGGGATGACCTGCCAAACGACATAGTTGACATTCTTTCAATTCTTCCGCGTTACCCCGCCCCATTCAGCATTGGAATGACCTGCCAAACGACATAGTTGACATTCTTTCAATTCTTCCGCGTTACCCCGCGCCATTCAGCATTGGGATGACCTGCCAAACGACATAGTTGACATTCTTTCAATTCTTCCGCGTTACCCCGCGCCATTCAGCATTGGAATGACCTGCCAAACGACATAGTTGACATTCTTTCCATTCTTCCGCGTTACCCCGCGCCATTCAGCATAGGAATGACCTGCCAAACGACATAGTTGACATTCTTTCCATTCTTCCGCGTTACCCCGTGCCATTCAGCATTGGAATGACCTGCCAAACCACATTGTTGACATTCTTTCAATTCTTCCGCGTTACCCCGTGCCATTCAGCATTGGAATGACCTGCCAAACGACATAGTTGACATTCTTTCAATTCTTCCGCGTTACCCCGTGCCATTCAGCATTGGAATGACCTGCCAAACGACATAGTTGACATTCTTTCAATTCTTCCGCGTTACCCCGTGCCATTCAGCATTGGGATGGCCTGCCAAATGACGTAGTTGACATTCTTTCAATTCTTCCGCGTTACCCCGTGCCACTCAGCATTGGAATGACCTGCCAAACGACATAGTTGACATTCTTTCAATTCTTCCGCGTTACCCCGTGCCATTCAGCATTTGGATGGCCTGCCAAACGACGTAGTTCACATTCTTTCAATTCTTCCGCGTTACCCCGTGCCATTCAGCATTGGAATTACCTGCCAAACGACATAGTTGACATTCTTTCAATTCTTCCGCGTTACCCCGTGCCATTCAGCATTGGAATGACCTGCAAAACAACATAGTTGACATTCTTTCAATTCTTCCGCGTTACCCCGTGCCATTCAGCATTGGGATGGCCTGCCAAACGACATAGTTGACATTCTTTCAATTCTTCCGCGTTACCCCGTGCCATTCAGCATTGGAATGACCTGCCAAGCGACATAGTTGACATTCTTTCCATTCTTCCGCGTTACCCCGTGCCATTCAGCATTGGAATGACCTGCCAAACGACGTAGTTCACATTCTTTCAATTCTTCCGCGTTACCCCGTGCCATTCAGCATTGGAATGACCTGCCAAACGACATAGTTGACATTCTTTCAATTCTTCCGCGTTACCCCGTGCTATTCAGCATTGGAATGACCTGCCAAACGACATAGTTGACATTCTTTCAATTCTTCCGCGTTACCCCGCGCCATTCAGCATTGGAATGACCTGCCAAACGACATAGATGACATTCTTTCAATTCTTCCGCATTACCCCGTGCCATCCAGCATTGGAATGACCTGCCAAACGACATAGTTGACATTCCTTCAATTCTTCCGCGTTACCCCGCGCCATTCAGCATTGGGATGACCTGCCAAGCGACATAGTTGACATTCTTTCAATTCTTCCTCGTTACCCCGCGCCATTCAGCATTGGAATGACCTGCCAAACGACATAGTTGACATTCTTTCAATTCTTCCGCGTTACCCCGCGCCATTGAGCATTGTAATGACCTGCCAAACGACATAGTTGACATTCTTTCAATTCTTCCGCGTTACCCCGTGCCGTTCAGCATTGGGATGACCTGCCAAACGACATAGTTGACATTCTTTCAATTCGTCCGCGTTACCCCGCGCCATTCAGCATTGGAATGACCTGCCAAACGACATAGTTGACATTCTTTCAATTCTTCCGCGTTACCCCGCGCCATTCAGCATTGGGATGGCCTGCCAAACGACATAGTTGACATTCTTTCAATTCTTCCGCGTTACCCCGCGCCATTCAGCATTGGAATGACCAGCCAAACGACATAGTTGACATTCTTTCAATTCTTCCGCGTTACCCCGCGCCATTCAGCATTGGAATGACCTGCCAAACGACATAGTTGACATTCTTTCAATTCTTCGGCGTTACCCCGTGCAATTCAGCATTGGGATGACCTGCCAAACGACATAGTTGACATTCTTTCAATTCTTCCGCGTTACCCCGCGCCATTCAGCTTTGGAATGACCTGCCAAACGACATAGTTGACATTCTTTCAATTCTTCCGCGTTACCCCGCGCCATTCAGCATTGGGATGGCCTGCCAAACGACATAGTTGACATTCTTTCAATTCTTCCGCGTTACCCCGCGCCATTCAGCATTGGAATGACCAGCCAAACGACATAGTTGACATTCTTTCAATTCTTCCGCGTTACCCCGCGCCATTCAGCATTGGAATGACCTGCCAAACGACATAGTTGACATTCTTTCAATTCTTCGGCGTTACCCCGTGCAATTCAGCATTGGGATGACCTGCCAAACGACATAGTTGACATTCTTTCAATTCTTCCGCGTTACCCCGCGCCATTCAGCTTTGGAATGACCTGCCAAACGACATAGTTGACATTCTTTCAATTTTTCCGCGTTACCCCGCGCCATTCAGCATTGGGATGACCTGCCATACGACGTAGTTGACATTCTTTCGATTCTTCCGCGTTACCCCGTGCCATTCAGCATTGGGATGACCTGCCAAAAGACTTAGTTGACATTCTTTCAATTCTTCCGCGTTACCCCGCGCCATTCAGCATTGGAATGACCTGCCAAACAACATAGTTGACATTCTTTCAATTCTTCCGCGTTACCCCGTGCCATTCAGCATTGGGATGGCCTGCCAAACGACGTAGTTCACATTCTTTCAATCCTTCCGCGTTACCCCGCGCCATTCAGCATTGGAATGACCTGCCAAACGACATAGTTGACATTCTTTCAATTCTTCCGCGTTACCCCGTGCCATTCAGCATTGGGATGACCTGCCAAACGACATAGTTGACATTCTTTCAATTCTTCCGCGTTACCCCGCGCCATTCAGCATTGGGATGACCTGCCAAACGACATAGTTAACATTCTTTCAATTCTTCCGCGTTACCCCGCGCCATCCAGCATTGGAATGACCTGCCAAACGACATAGTTGACATTATTTCAATTCTTCCGCGTTACCCCGCGCCATTCAGCATTGGAATGACCTGCCAAACGACATAGTTGACATTCTTTCAATTCTTCCGCTTTACCCCGCACCATCCAGCATTGGGATGGCCTGCCAAACGACATAGTTGACATTCTTTCAATTCTTCCGCGTTACCCCGCACCATTCAGCATTGGGATGGCCTGCCAAACGACATAGTTGACATTCTTTCAATTCTTCCGCGTTACCCCGCGCCATTCAGCATTGGAATGACCAGCCAAACGACATAGTTGACATTCTTTCAATTCTTCCGCGTTACCCCGCGCCATTCAGCATTGGAATGACCTGCCAAACGACATAGTTGACATTCTTTCAATTCTTCCGCGTTACCCCGCACCATTCAGCATTGGGATGGCCTGCCAAACGACATAGTTGACATTCTTTCAATTCTTCCGCGTTACCCCGCGCCATTCAGCATTGGAATGACCAGCCAAACGACATAGTTGACATTCTTTCAATTCTTCCGCGTTACCCCGCGCCATTCAGCATTGGAATGACCTGCCAAACGACATAGTTGACATTCTTTCAATTCTTCCGCGTTACCCCGCGCCATTCAGCATTGGGATGACCTGCCAAACGACATAGTTGACCTTCTTTCAATTCTTCCGCGTTACCCCGTGCCATTCAGCATTGGAATGACCTGCCAAACGACATAGTTGACATTCTTTCAATTCTTCCGCGTTACCCCGTGCCATTCAGCATTGGAATGACCTGCCAAACGACATAGTTGACATTCTTTCAATTCTTCCGCGTTACCCCGCACCATTCAGCATTGGGATGGCCTGCCAAACGACATAGTTGACATTCTTTCAATTCTTCCGCGTTACCCCGCGCCATTCAGCATTGGAATGACCTGCCAAACGACATAGTTGACATTCTTTCAATTCTTCCGCGTTACCCCGCACCATTCAGCATTGGGATGGCCTGCCAAACGACATAGTTGACATTCTTTCAATTCTTCCGCGTTACCCCGCGCCATTCAGCATTGGAATGACCAGCCAAACGACATAGTTGACATTCTTTCAATTCTTCCGCGTTACCCCGCGCCATTCAGCATTGGAATGACCTGCCAAACGACATAGTTGACATTCTTTCAATTCTTCCGCGTTACCCCGCGCCATTCAGCATTGGGATGACCTGCCAAACGACATAGTTGACCTTCTTTCAATTCTTCCGCGTTACCCCGTGCCATTCAGCATTGGAATGACCTGCCAAACGACATAGTTGACATTCTTTCAATTCTTCCGCGTTACCCCGTGCCATTCAGCATTGGGATGACCTGCCAAACGACATAGTTGACATTCTTTCAATTCTTCCGCGTTACCCCGCGCCATTCAGCATTGGAATGACCTGCCAAACGACATAGTTGACATTCTTTCAATTCTTCCGCGTTACCCCGCGCCATTCAGCATTGGGATGACCTGCCAAACCCCCGCAGGGGCGTCTGCGTCAGCAGGCGTTTGGTGTGTGGCGACACCACGGACCCGAGCACACGAGGGTTGGACCCTCCCGCGTGTAGCCGTGCGCGGCTTAGCCGTGTCCGGGGAAAAGGGGATCCTGGGGGTTGAGCCAATGCCGGGTGTTTGGACCTTTACGGCCCCTCGGCGGCGGCAACACACCCCTTTGGCCTCGGCTTCACGTAGACGGCACCCCCGGACTGACCCACCCGGGGGAAATCGGCAGTCGCCTTTTCCTGTCCTCTTCTCCAATCTTCGTCTTTCTCTCTTGCCTTTTTCATCTTTCCTGTCTTCTCATCACTTCTCCTCACTTCCTAGTTTCCCGGCGGCAAGGGTTAACCTTGTGTAGCTAGCCAGCCTTGGTTATGCTGTATTTGGTTATAGCAGCGATGTACGGCTGGCGTTGGCAGGGTTTCTATAGCAGGAGCTCCTGTCACGTCCCCCTGTTGGGCTCCATGGTGGGTGGTCGGCATCGCGGTCGAAAACCCAACTATACCTATGGAAAATGCTTTCCCTAAACTCCCTGATCGCCCTCAGAAACGAGGGCGCACCGAAGAGGCCTTTCAGTTTTTCGGACGTCAAGTCCACAATTTTCCTCGCTTTCATGTAATCCACGCAGAAAAACCAGCTAAACAAGTACGAACAATCTCCCCGTTCCTAGTATCTAAGTCCCTTACCGAAGTTTTTGGCCCAGGATATAAGGTGTCGAGGATGGCTAGCGGTGACCTCCTCTTGGAGCTCTGCGACCAGAAGCAATTTGAAAAGCTGCCACAGCTAGTATCATTTGGGGAGAACCAAGTAGTAGTAACCCCGCACCGCACGATGAATACCTCCCGCGGCGTTGTCTCGGACGATGATTTGCTGGAGCTCACTGAGGCTGAGCTCTTGGAGGGCTTCAGCGAACAGAATGTTACAAATGTCAAAAGAATTAAGATAAGGCGAGATGGTAAAGAACTAGCGACCAAACACTTAATACTCACCTTCAATTCAAGTGTCTTGCCCGAGTCAATCGAGGCCGGGTACATCAAGCTCCGTGTAAGACCATACGTGCCAAATCCCCTCCGATGTTTCAAGTGCCAGCGTTTTGGTCACAGCTCACAGAGCTGCCGAGGCCGCCAAACCTGCGCTAAATGCAGTGCTAATGAGCACACTTCTGAATCTTGTGAAAACTCTCTCCACTGCGTAAACTGTGAAGGCGAGCACGCTGCATACTCGCGGTCGTGCCCATCTTGGAAGAAAGAAAAGGAAATAGTTACGATTAAAGTAAAAGAAAACATAAGTTTCAAAGAAGCACGCAGGCGGGTATCTTTCCTGCCAAAGCACACCTTTGCCGAAGTGGCGCGTCAGGGGGCAGCGCCACAACGGCCTCCGGCGGCTGTCCGACCCACACCCAGTGAGGCGGCAGTGACGCCATCCGCCCCCTCGGCGACTGCAGCTACCGCTGCTACGCCAACACAACAGGCGGGGCCAACGACCCCGAAGGTGGGCACAGCCGAGGCTACCCCCACCTCCCCGGCCCCATCCAGCGCTGGCAACAGCCGGCGCAGCCAGATCCCTCAGGGAGCCTCATCGACCTCCGGGCTGGTGGGCGCAGGGATCTTGCCTTCCGAGGCAGGACCCTCACAGAAAACTCGCTCGCAAGAGCATGTGTCCGGCGCCTCACTAGAGGCAATGGACACTACACCTAGCCTCAAGGCGCACCAAGCGCCCAAGGAGCGGCGAGGCTCCCTCGAACGCTCCAGAAAGGGCAAAACCCCGATTACAGGGCCTCGAAAGGGCTCTGTAATTTAATCTCTGTAATCTCGATAATCACTACTTCTGTACACACAGCACCTACTGACCTCCAATATGGATACACAAATAATTCAATGGAACATCAGAGGTCTTCTTAGGAACCTTGATGATGTGCAAGAGCTTATCCAAAAACACAATCCACTAGTGCTGTGTCTACAGGAAACACACCTAAAACCACAACATACAAACTTTCTCCGACCGTATATTAAGTTTCGCAAAGATCGCCATGATGCTGTCGTATCATCAGGCGGCGTTGCCATTTTGATTCATAAAAGTGTTTCCTGTCAGCGTTTACAGCTACAAACGCCCCTTGAAGCAGTGGCGGTTCGAGCTGTTCTTCTGGATAAACTCGTCACCATTAGCTCGATCTACGTACCTCCACACTACAAATTAAACAAACATGAATTTCAGTCATTTATAGACGAGTTGCCAGAACCCTATGTTGTTCTTGGCGATTTCAATGCGCACAGCTCCCTGTGGGGCGACTCTCGTACAGACGCGCGAGGTCGTCTTGTTGAACAGTTCCTTTTTTCTTCAGGTGCCTGCTTGCTCAATAAGAAGGAACCCACGTATTACTCCCTAGCAAACAGAACCTTTTCTTCAATAGATCTTACCATAGTTTCCCCGTCCATACTACCCGAACTCGAATGGGAAGTCACGAACAATCCTTACGGGAGCGACCACTTCCCTATACTGATAAGAACATCTAAAGAAAACGAATATCCTCCGCAAGCTCCTAGGTGGAAGATAGACACAGCTGACTGGGAGAAATTTCGAACACTTACTAGCATCTCGCTGGCTGATATGTCTTCTTTAGAAATCGATGCAGCTGTGGAGTACTTTACAGCCTTCATCATAGATGCCGCAACTAAATGTATATCACAAGTAAATGGACTGGCAGGCAAACGGCGTGTTCCCTGGTGGAACGATGATTGTAGGATCGCTCGTAAGAAACAAAATAAAGCGTGGGGGTTGCTACGCGCCTCCCCCACTGCGGAGAATCTTATCAATTTTAAAAAAGTTAAATCCCAAGGCAGGCGAACCCGCCGACAGGCCAGAAGAGAGAGCTGGCAGAACTTTTTAACAGGTATCAACTCGTATACAGATGAGGCCAAAGTCTGGAACAGGGTTAGTAGAATAAGAGGGCGACAAACATACTCCCTCCCTTTAGTAAACACACAAGGCGAAACCCTGCAAGACCAGGCAGATTCACTAGGGGAGCACTTTGAGCGTGTGTCAAGCTCAATCAATTATTCCCAGTCCTTTCTTAAGCATAAAGAAATAATAGAACGTCAGCCAATCATACGGAAATCCAGGCAGAATGAACAGTATAACCGGCCTTTCGGTATTGCCGAGTTGAGAGCTGCCTTGAACACATGTAAAAGCACTGCACCGGGACCAGACAAAGTCATGTATGACATGATCAGGCACCTGCATACTGACGCACAAGTTACACTTCTTACTCTATACAATACTATTTGGGCTTCGGGGTACCTCCCATCCACATGGAAAGAAGCGATTGTGGTTCCTGTCCTAAAGCAGGGAAAAGACCCTTCCTTGGCGGCTAGTTACCGTCCGATAGCTCTAACTAATTGTCTGTGTAAGCTTTTTGAAAAAATGATAAATCGCAGACTTATACATTTCCTTGAGCTCAACAATATACTCGATCCTTATCAGTGTGGATTCCGAGAAGGGCGGTCCACAACCGATCATCTTGTGCGCATGGAAGGAAATATCCGCGATGCCTTTATACATAAACAGTTTTTTCTATCGATATTCCTCGATATGGAGAAGGCATATGACACGGCATGGCGTTACGGGATCTTACGAGACCTGTCGGCAATTGGCATCCGTGGAAATATGCTGAACACAATTGAAAGCTATTTGTCAAATCGTACCTTCCGAGTAAAAGTCGGCAATGAACTCTCACGTCCCTTTACGCAAGAAACTGGTGTACCCCAGGGAGGCGTGCTCAGCTGCACTCTCTTTATCGTAAAGATGAACATGCTACGTGCTTCACTACCACCTGCCATTTTTTATTCCGTATACGTAGATGATACACAAATAGGCTTCAAATCCTGCAACCTTACAGTATGCGAAAGACAGGTACAGCAGGGCTTGAACAAGGTTTCCAAGTGGGCAGACGAAAACGGATTTAAGGTCAACCCCCACAAAAGTGCTTGTGTTCTCTTCACAAGAAAGAGAGGCCTGGTCCTAGATCCTTGTGTAGAACTGGGCGGACACCAAATTCCTGTCAGCAAAGAACACAAATTCCTTGGTGTTATTCTTGACTCTAGGCTCACTTTCGTTCCTCACATAAAACATGTTAAAGAAAAATGTCTAAAAACAATGAACCTACTTAAAATCCTATCATACACAACATGGGGTAGTGACAGGAAGTGCCTGTTGAATCTTTACAGGAGCCTAGTTCGGTCGCGAATAGACTATGGAGCCGCAGTGTATCACTCTGCCGCCCCGAGCGCGCTAAAGATGTTAGACCCCGTACACCATCTGGGAATCCGTCTGGCCACTGGGGCATTTAGGACAAGCCCTGTTGAAAGTTTGTATGTTGAGTCCGATGAGTGGTCACTCCATTTTCGGAGAACTTACATCAGCTTCAACTATTTTCTGAAAGTGCGCTCTAATAAGGAACATCCGTGTTTCACAACCGTTAACGACTTGACATGTGAAACACTTTTTCATAACAGACCCTCTGTGAGACGTCCTTTCTCACTGCGTGCAAGAGAACTTAGCACGGAAATGGATGTCCCAGTTCTCGACCAACGCCTAATGCCTCCAGCTAAGCTAGTACCACCCTGGGAGTGGCAGCTGATAGAATGTGACACATCCTTTGTACAGGTCACTAAACATGCGTCAGAGACACATATCAAAATGCACTTCTTGGAGCTCCAGTACAAGTACTCGTGCACAGAGTTTTATACGGACGCTTCTAAGTCGCATGCCGGGGTGTCCTACGCAGCCATTGGCCCATCCTTCTCGGAATCCGGTGTACTGCACCCTGAAACAAGCATATTTACGGCTGAGGCCTATGCACTACTGTCGGCTATGAAACATATCAGAAAATCAAATGTTCAAAAAACAATTTTATTTACAGACTCCTTAAGCGTGGTAAAAGCCTTGAAGTCACACTGTAAACACAGAAACCCCGTAATTATTGAGCTCTATTCCGTCCTCTGTAGAGCGTATATGTCTAACCAGCATGTCATTATATGCTGGGTGCCTGGACATAGGGGCATCGAGGGTAACGTTCTAGCAGACCAGATGGCCACATCAATTTCATTGCATACAGTCAGTCCTACTGCTTCGGTCCCTGTCACGGACCTGAAGCCTTTCTTAAGAAGGAAACTGCGAAACCACTGGCAACGTAAGTGGGACGTAGAAGTAAATAACAAACTGCACGTGATAAAGCCAAAGTTAGGTTCTTGGCCCTCCGTAACAAAATCACGGCGAACAGATGTCCTATTCTGTCGCCTCAGAATAGGACACACATTTGGTACACACAACTTCTTACTCACTGAAAATGATCCTCCAACTTGCGGTAGATGCGGGGAGAGGCTGACCGTCCTCCATGTCCTCCTGGAGTGTCGGAAAGCCGAATCTGACAGAAAGAAACATTTTCCGTTAGCATACCGGCAGCATATTCCCCTTCATCCTGTAATGTTACTCGGCCCAGAACCGCTCTTCGACACTAACGCAGTCCTAAGTTATCTGAAAGATGTTGTGTTGCATGTTGTTAGCCCAACATGTTCGTAGCGTCTCCTCTCTTCAGAGGATGGCGCTGCGATAGTTCTTTCGTGTAGCACGTGCCTCTAGGCCCTTGTGTTTGAAGGGCTCTGGCGAGGCAACAGTGCTCCAGGCATTTTTACCATCTCATATATTTTCTATTCTGCATCATTCTTTCACGATGGATTTTAGTGTTCATAGTATTCGTCATCTGTCATCGCCATAATTTTATAACAAGTTAATTTTACGCACTCTACAGCGAATATTTTTAGGCCACTTTACAGCCAAGTCACATCTTCCATAATACATCGTCAACATTACAACTTGTCATGGCGCTCTTTGGCCAAACCTGGCCCTTGCGCCACAAAAAACCACACATCATCATCATCACCTGCCAAACGACATAGTTGACATTCTTTCAATTCTTCCGCGTTACCCCGCGCCATTCAGCATTGGAATGACCTGCCAAACGACATAGTTGACATTCTTTCCATTCTTCCGCGTTACCCCGCGCCATTCAGCATAGGAATGACCTGCCAAACGACATAGTTGACATTCTTTCCATTCTTCCGCGTTACCCCGTGCCATTCAGCATTGGAATGACCTGCCAAACCACATTGTTGACATTCTTTCAATTCTTCCGCGTTACCCCGTGCCATTCAGCATTGGAATGACCTGCCAAACGACATAGTTGACATTCTTTCAATTCTTCCGCGTTACCCCGTGCCATTCAGCATTGGAATGACCTGCCAAACGACATAGTTGACATTCTTTCAATTCTTCCGCGTTACCCCGTGCCATTCAGCATTGGGATGGCCTGCCAAACGACATAGTTGACATTCTTTCAATTCTTCCGCGTTACCCCGCGCCATTCAGCATTGGAATGACCAGCCAAACGACATAGTTGACATTCTTTCAATTCTTCCGCGTTACCCCGCGCCATTCAGCATTGGAATGACCTGCCAAACGACATAGTTGACATTCTTTCAATTCTTCCGCGTTACCCCGCACCATTCAGCATTGGGATGGCCTGCCAAACGACATAGTTGACATTCTTTCAATTCTTCCGCGTTACCCCGCGCCATTCAGCATTGGAATGACCAGCCAAACGACATAGTTGACATTCTTTCAATTCTTCCGCGTTACCCCGCGCCATTCAGCATTGGAATGACCTGCCAAACGACATAGTTGACATTCTTTCAATTCTTCCGCGTTACCCCGCGCCATTCAGCATTGGGATGACCTGCCAAACGACATAGTTGACCTTCTTTCAATTCTTCCGCGTTACCCCGCGCCATTCAGCATTGGAATGACCTGCCAAACGACATAGTTGACATTCTTTCAATTCTTCCGCGTTACCCCGTGCCATTCAGCATTGGGATGACCTGCCAAACGACATAGTTGACATTCTTTCAATTCTTCCGCGTTACCCCGCGCCATTCAGCATTGGAATGACCTGCCAAACGACATAGTTGACATTCTTTCAATTCTTCCGCGTTACCCCGCGCCATTCAGCATTGGGATGACCTGCCAAACGACATAGTTGACATTCTTTCAATTCTTCCGCGTTACCCCGCGCCATTCAGCATTGGAATGACCTGCCAAACGACATAGTTGACATTCTTTCCATTCTTCCGCGTTACCCCGCGCCATTCAGCATAGGAATGACCTGCCAAACGACATAGTTGACATTCTTTCCATTCTTCCGCGTTACCCCGTGCCATTCAGCATTGGAATGACCTGCCAAACCACATTGTTGACATTCTTTCAATTCTTCCGCGTTACCCCGTGCCATTCAGCATTGGAATGACCTGCCAAACGACATAGTTGACATTATTTCAATTCTTCCGCGTTACCCCGTGCCATTCAGCATTGGAATGACCTGCCAAACGACATAGTTGACATTCTTTCAATTCTTCCGCGTTACCCCGTGCCATTCAGCATTGGGATGGCGTGCCAAACGACGTAGTTGACATTCTTTCAATTCTTCCCCGTTACCCCGCACCATTCAGCATTGGGATGGCCTGCCAAACGACATAGTTGACATTCTTTCAATTCTTCCGCGTTACCCCGCGCCATTCAGCATTGGAATGACCAGCCAAACGACATAGTTGACAATCTTTATATTCTTCCGCGTTACCCCGCGCCATTCAGCATTGGAATGACCTGCCAAACGACATAGTTGACATTCTTTCAATTCTTCCGCGTTACCCCGCACCATTCAGCATTGGGATGGCCTGCCAAACGACATAGTTGACATTCTTTCAATTCTTCCGCGTTACCCCGCGCCATTCAGCATTGGAATGACCAGCCAAACGACATAGTTGACATTCTTTCAATTCTTCCGCGTTACCCCGCGCCATTCAGCATTGGAATGACCTGCCAAACGACATAGTTGACATTCTTTCAATTCTTCCGCGTTACCCCGCGCCATTCAGCATTGGGATGACCTGCCAAACGACATAGTTGACCTTCTTTCAATTCTTCCGCGTTACCCCGTGCCATTCAGCATTGGGATGACCTGCCAAACGACATAGTTGACATTCTTTCAATTCTTCCGCGTTACCCCGCGCCATTCAGCATTGGAATGACCTGCCAAACGACATAGTTGACATTCTTTCCATTCTTCCGCGTTACCCCGCGCCATTCAGCATAGGAATGACCTGCCAAACGACATAGTTGACATTCTTTCCATTCTTCCGCGTTACCCCGTGCCATTCAGCATTGGAATGACCTGCCAAACCACATTGTTGACATTCTTTCAATTCTTCCGCGTTACCCCGTGCCATTCAGCATTGGAATGACCTGCCAAACGACATAGTTGACATTCTTTCAATTCTTCCGCGTTACCCCGTGCCATTCAGCATTGGAATGACCTGCCAAACGACATAGTTGACATTCTTTCAATTCTTCCGCGTTACCCCGTGCCATTCAGCATTGGGATGGCCTGCCAAACGACGTAGTTGACATTCTTTCAATTCTTCCGCGTTACCCCGCACCATTCAGCATTGGGATGGCCTGCCAAACGACATAGTTGACATTCTTTCAATTCTTCCGCGTTACCCCGCGCCATTCAGCATTGGAATGACCAGCCAAACGACATAGTTGACATTCTTTCAATTCTTCCGCGTTACCCCGCGCCATTCAGCATTGGAATGACCTGCCAAACGACATAGTTGACATTCTTTCAATTCTTCCGCGTTACCCCGCACCATTCAGCATTGGGATGGCCTGCCAAACGACATAGTTGACATTCTTTCAATTCTTCCGCGTTACCCCGCGCCATTCAGCATTGGGATGGCCTGCCAAACGACATAGTTGACATTCTTTCAATTCTTCCGCGTTACCCCGCGCCATTCAGCATTGGAATGACCAGCCAAACGACATAGTTGACATTCTTTCAATTCTTCCGCGTTACCCCGCGCCATTCAGCATTGGAATGACCTGCCAAACGACATAGTTGACATTCTTTCAATTCTTCCGCGTTACCCCGCGCCATTCAGCATTGGGATGACCTGCCAAACGACATAGTTGACCTTCTTTCAATTCTTCCGCGTTACCCCGTGCCATTCAGCATTGGAATGACCTGCCAAACGACATAGTTGACATTCTTTCAATTCTTCCGCGTTACCCCGTGCCATTCAGCATTGGGATGACCTGCCAAACGACATAGTTGACATTCTTTCAATTCTTCCGCGTTACCCCGTGCCATTCAGCATTGGGATGACCTGCCAAACGACATAGTTGACATTCTTTCAATTCTTCCGCGTTACCCCGCGCCATTCAGCATTGGAATGACCTGCCAAACGACATAGTTGACATTCTTTCAATTCTTCCGCGTTACCCCGCGCCATTCAGCATTGGGATGACCTGCCAAACGACATAGTTGACATTCTTTCAATTCTTCCGCGTTACCCCGCGCCATTCAGCATTGGAATGACCTGCCAAACGACATAGTTGACATTCTTTCCATTCTTCCGCGTTACCCCGCGCCATTCAGCATAGGAATGACCTGCCAAACGACATAGTTGACATTCTTTCCATTCTTCCGCGTTACCCCGTGCCATTCAGCATTGGAATGACCTGCCAAACCACATTGTTGACATTCTTTCAATTCTTCCGCGTTACCCCGTGCCATTCAGCATTGGAATGACCTGCCAAACGACATAGTTGACATTCTTTCAATTCTTCCGCGTTACCCCGTGCCATTCAGCATTGGAATGACCTGCCAAACGACATAGTTGACATTCTTTCAATTCTTCCGCGTTACCCCGTGCCATTCAGCATTGGGATGGCCTGCCAAACGACGTAGTTGACATTCTTTCAATTCTTCCGCGTTACCCCGTGCCATTCAGCATTGGAATGACCTGCCAAACGACATAGTTGACATTCTTTCAATTCTTCCGCGTTACCCCGTGCCATTCAGCATTGGGATGGCCTGCCAAACGACGTAGTTCACATTCTTTCAATTCTTCCGCGTTACCCCGTGCCATTCAGCATTGGAATTACGTGCCAAACGACATAGTTGACATTCTTTCAATTCTTCCGCGTTACCCCGTGCCATTCAGCATTGGAATGACCTGCAAAACGACATAGTTGACATTCTTTCAATTCTTCCGCGTTACCCCGTGCCATTCAGCATTGGTATGGCCTGCCAAACGACATAGTTGACATTCTTTGAATTCTTCCGCGTTACCCCGTGCCATTCAGCATTGGTATGGCCTGCCAAACGATATAGTTGACATTCTTTCAATTCTTCCGCGTTACCCCGCGCCATTCAGCATTGGAATGACCAGCCAAACGACATAGTTGACATTCTTTCAATTCTTCCGCGTTACCCCGTGCCATTCAGCATTGGGATGACCTGCCAAACGACATAGTTGACATTCTTTCAATTCTTCCGCGTTACCCCGTGCCATTCAGCATTGGAATGACCTGCCAAACGACATAGTTGACATTCTTTCAATTCTTCCGCGTTACCCCGTGCCATTCAGCATTGGGATGGCCTGCCAAACGACATAGTTGACATTCTTTCAATTCTTCCGCGTTACCCCGCGCCATTCAGCATTGGAATGACCAGCCAAACGACATAGTTGACATTCTTTCAATTCTTCCGCGTTACCCCGCGCCATTCAGCATTGGAATGACCTGCCAAACGACATAGTTGACATTCTTTCAATTCTTCCGCGTTACCCCGCACCATTCAGCATTGGGATGGCCTGCCAAACGACATAGTTGACATTCTTTCAATTCTTCCGCGTTACCCCGCGCCATTCAGCATTGGAATGACCAGCCAAACGACATAGTTGACATTCTTTCAATTCTTCCGCGTTACCCCGCGCCATTCAGCATTGGAATGACCTGCCAAACGACATAGTTGACATTCTTTCAATTCTTCCGCGTTACCCCGCGCCATTCAGCATTGGGATGACCTGCCAAACGACATAGTTGACCTTCTTTCAATTCTTCCGCGTTACCCCGCGCCATTCAGCATTGGAATGACCTGCCAAACGACATAGTTGACATTCTTTCAATTCTTCCGCGTTACCCCGTGCCATTCAGCATTGGGATGACCTGCCAAACGACATAGTTGACATTCTTTCAATTCTTCCGCGTTACCCCGCGCCATTCAGCATTGGAATGACCTGCCAAACGACATAGTTGACATTCTTTCAATTCTTCCGCGTTACCCCGCGCCATTCAGCATTGGGATGACCTGCCAAACGACATAGTTGACATTCTTTCAATTCTTCCGCGTTACCCCGCGCCATTCAGCATTGGAATGACCTGCCAAACGACATAGTTGACATTCTTTCCATTCTTCCGCGTTACCCCGCGCCATTCAGCATAGGAATGACCTGCCAAACGACATAGTTGACATTCTTTCCATTCTTCCGCGTTACCCCGTGCCATTCAGCATTGGAATGACCTGCCAAACCACATTGTTGACATTCTTTCAATTCTTCCGCGTTACCCCGTGCCATTCAGCATTGGAATGACCTGCCAAACGACATAGTTGACATTATTTCAATTCTTCCGCGTTACCCCGTGCCATTCAGCATTGGAATGACCTGCCAAACGACATAGTTGACATTCTTTCAATTCTTCCGCGTTACCCCGTGCCATTCAGCATTGGGATGGCCTGCCAAACGACGTAGTTGACATTCTTTCAATTCTTCCCCGTTACCCCGCACCATTCAGCATTGGGATGGCCTGCCAAACGACATAGTTGACATTCTTTCAATTCTTCCGCGTTACCCCGCGCCATTCAGCATTGGAATGACCAGCCAAACGACATAGTTGACAATCTTTATATTCTTCCGCGTTACCCCGCGCCATTCAGCATTGGAATGACCTGCCAAACGACATAGTTGACATTCTTTCAATTCTTCCGCGTTACCCCGCACCATTCAGCATTGGGATGGCCTGCCAAACGACATAGTTGACATTCTTTCAATTCTTCCGCGTTACCCCGCGCCATTCAGCATTGGAATGACCAGCCAAACGACATAGTTGACATTCTTTCAATTCTTCCGCGTTACCCCGCGCCATTCAGCATTGGAATGACCTGCCAAACGACATAGTTGACATTCTTTCAATTCTTCCGCGTTACCCCGCGCCATTCAGCATTGGGATGACCTGCCAAACGACATAGTTGACCTTCTTTCAATTCTTCCGCGTTACCCCGTGCCATTCAGCATTGGGATGACCTGCCAAACGACATAGTTGACATTCTTTCAATTCTTCCGCGTTACCCCGCGCCATTCAGCATTGGAATGACCTGCCAAACGACATAGTTGACATTCTTTCCATTCTTCCGCGTTACCCCGCGCCATTCAGCATAGGAATGACCTGCCAAACGACATAGTTGACATTCTTTCCATTCTTCCGCGTTACCCCGTGCCATTCAGCATTGGAATGACCTGCCAAACCACATTGTTGACATTCTTTCAATTCTTCCGCGTTACCCCGTGCCATTCAGCATTGGAATGACCTGCCAAACGACATAGTTGACATTCTTTCAATTCTTCCGCGTTACCCCGTGCCATTCAGCATTGGAATGACCTGCCAAACGACATAGTTGACATTCTTTCAATTCTTCCGCGTTACCCCGTGCCATTCAGCATTGGGATGGCCTGCCAAACGACGTAGTTGACATTCTTTCAATTCTTCCGCGTTACCCCGCACCATTCAGCATTGGGATGGCCTGCCAAACGACATAGTTGACATTCTTTCAATTCTTCCGCGTTACCCCGCGCCATTCAGCATTGGAATGACCAGCCAAACGACATAGTTGACATTCTTTCAATTCTTCCGCGTTACCCCGCGCCATTCAGCATTCGAATGACCTGCCAAACGACATAGTTGACATTCTTTCAATTCTTCCGCGTTACCCCGCACCATTCAGCATTGGGATGGCCTGCCAAACGACATAGTTGACATTCTTTCAATTCTTCCGCGTTACCCCGCGCCATTCAGCATTGGGATGGCCTGCCAAACGACATAGTTGACATTCTTTCAATTCTTCCGCGTTACCCCGTGCCATTCAGCATTGGGATGACCTGCCAAACGACATAGTTGACATTCTTTCAATTCTTCCGCGTTACCCCGTGCCATTCAGCATTGGGATGACCTGCCAAACGACATAGTTGACATTCTTTCAATTCTTCCGCGTTACCCCGTGCCATTCAGCATTGGGATGGCCTGCCAAACGACGTAGTTGACATTCTTTCAATTCTTCCGCGTTACCCCGCACCATTCAGCATTGGGATGGCCTGCCAAACGACATAGTTGACATTCTTTCAATTCTTCCGCGTTACCCCGCGCCATTCAGCATTGGAATGACCAGCCAAACGACATAGTTGACATTCTTTCAATTCTTCCGCGTTACCCCGCGCCATTCAGCATTGGAATGACCTGCCAAACGACATAGTTGACATTCTTTCAATTCTTCCGCGTTACCCCGCACCATTCAGCATTGGGATGGCCTGCCAAACGACATAGTTGACATTCTTTCAATTCTTCCGCGTTACCCCGCGCCATTCAGCATTGGGATGGCCTGCCAAACGACATAGTTGACATTCTTTCAATTCTTCCGCGTTACCCCGCGCCATTCAGCATTGGAATGACCAGCCAAACGACATAGTTGACATTCTTTCAATTCTTCCGCGTTACCCCGCGCCATTCAGCATTGGAATGACCTGCCAAACGACATAGTTGACATTCTTTCAATTCTTCCGCGTTACCCCGCGCCATTCAGCATTGGGATGACCTGCCAAACGACATAGTTGACCTTCTTTCAATTCTTCCGCGTTACCCCGTGCCATTCAGCATTGGAATGACCTGCCAAACGACATAGTTGACATTCTTTCAATTCTTCCGCGTTACCCCGTGCCATTCAGCATTGGGATGACCTGCCAAACGACATAGTTGACATTCTTTCAATTCTTCCGCGTTACCCCGTGCCATTCAGCATTGGGATGACCTGCCAAACGACATAGTTGACATTCTTTCAATTCTTCCGCGTTACCCCGCGCCATTCAGCATTGGAATGACCTGCCAAACGACATAGTTGACATTCTTTCAATTCTTCCGCGTTACCCCGCGCCATTCAGCATTGGGATGACCTGCCAAACGACATAGTTGACATTCTTTCAATTCTTCCGCGTTACCCCGCGCCATTCAGCATTGGAATGACCTGCCAAACGACATAGTTGACATTCTTTCCATTCTTCCGCGTTACCCCGCGCCATTCAGCATAGGAATGACCTGCCAAACGACATAGTTGACATTCTTTCCATTCTTCCGCGTTACCCCGTGCCATTCAGCATTGGAATGACCTGCCAAACCACATTGTTGACATTCTTTCAATTCTTCCGCGTTACCCCGTGCCATTCAGCATTGGAATGACCTGCCAAACGACATAGTTGACATTCTTTCAATTCTTCCGCGTTACCCCGTGCCATTCAGCATTGGAATGACCTGCCAAACGACATAGTTGACATTCTTTCAATTCTTCCGCGTTACCCCGTGCCATTCAGCATTGGGATGGCCTGCCAAACGACGTAGTTGACATTCTTTCAATTCTTCCGCGTTACCCCGTGCCATTCAGCATTGGAATGACCTGCCAAACGACATAGTTGACATTCTTTCAATTCTTCCGCGTTACCCCGTGCCATTCAGCATTGGGATGGCCTGCCAAACGACGTAGTTCACATTCTTTCAATTCTTCCGCGTTACCCCGTGCCATTCAGCATTGGAATTACGTGCCAAACGACATAGTTGACATTCTTTCAATTCTTCCGCGTTACCCCGTGCCATTCAGCATTGGAATGACCTGCAAAACGACATAGTTGACATTCTTTCAATTCTTCCGCGTTACCCCGTGCCATTCAGCATTGGTATGGCCTGCCAAACGACATAGTTGACATTCTTTGAATTCTTCCGCGTTACCCCGTGCCATTCAGCATTGGTATGGCCTGCCAAACGATATAGTTGACATTCTTTCAATTCTTCCGCGTTACCCCGCGCCATTCAGCATTGGAATGACCAGCCAAACGACATAGTTGACATTCTTTCAATTCTTCCGCGTTACCCCGTGCCATTCAGCATTGGGATGACCTGCCAAACGACATAGTTGACATTCTTTCAATTCTTCCGCGTTACCCCGTGCCATTCAGCATTGGAATGACCTGCCAAACGACATAGTTGACATTCTTTCAATTCTTCCGCGTTACCCCGTGCCATTCAGCATTGGGATGGCCTGCCAAACGACATAGTTGACATTCTTTCAATTCTTCCGCGTTACCCCGCGCCATTCAGCATTGGAATGACCAGCCAAACGACATAGTTGACATTCTTTCAATTCTTCCGCGTTACCCCGCGCCATTCAGCATTGGAATGACCTGCCAAACGACATAGTTGACATTCTTTCAATTCTTCCGCGTTACCCCGCACCATTCAGCATTGGGATGGCCTGCCAAACGACATAGTTGACATTCTTTCAATTCTTCCGCGTTACCCCGCGCCATTCAGCATTGGAATGACCAGCCAAACGACATAGTTGACATTCTTTCAATTCTTCCGCGTTACCCCGCGCCATTCAGCATTGGAATGACCTGCCAAACGACATAGTTGACATTCTTTCAATTCTTCCGCGTTACCCCGCGCCATTCAGCATTGGGATGACCTGCCAAACGACATTGTTGACCTTCTTTCAATTCTTCCGCGTTACCCCGCGCCATTCAGCATTGGAATGACCTGCCAAACGACATAGTTGACATTCTTTCAATTCTTCCGCGTTACCCCGTGCCATTCAGCATTGGGATGACCTGCCAAACGACATAGTTGACATTCTTTCAATTCTTCCGCGTTACCCCGCGCCATTCAGCATTGGAATGACCTGCCAAACGACATAGTTGACATTCTTTCAATTCTTCCGCGTTACCCCGCGCCATTCAGCATTGGGATGACCTGCCAAACGACATAGTTGACATTCTTTCAATTCTTCCGCGTTACCCCGCGCCATTCAGCATTGGAATGACCTGCCAAACGACATAGTTGACATTCTTTCCATTCTTCCGCGTTACCCCGCGCCATTCAGCATAGGAATGACCTGCCAAACGACATAGTTGACATTCTTTCCATTCTTCCGCGTTACCCCGTGCCATTCAGCATTGGAATGACCTGCCAAACCACATTGTTGACATTCTTTCAATTCTTCCGCGTTACCCCGTGCCATTCAGCATTGGAATGACCTGCCAAACGACATAGTTGACATTATTTCAATTCTTCCGCGTTACCCCGTGCCATTCAGCATTGGAATGACCTGCCAAACGACATAGTTGACATTCTTTCAATTCTTCCGCGTTACCCCGTGCCATTCAGCATTGGGATGGCCTGCCAAACGACGTAGTTGACATTCTTTCAATTCTTCCCCGTTACCCCGCACCATTCAGCATTGGGATGGCCTGCCAAACGACATAGTTGACATTCTTTCAATTCTTCCGCGTTACCCCGCGCCATTCAGCATTGGAATGACCAGCCAAACGACATAGTTGACAATCTTTATATTCTTCCGCGTTACCCCGCGCCATTCAGCATTGGAATGACCTGCCAAACGACATAGTTGACATTCTTTCAATTCTTCCGCGTTACCCCGCACCATTCAGCATTGGGATGGCCTGCCAAACGACATAGTTGACATTCTTTCAATTCTTCCGCGTTACCCCGCGCCATTCAGCATTGGAATGACCAGCCAAACGACATAGTTGACATTCTTTCAATTCTTCCGCGTTACCCCGCGCCATTCAGCATTGGAATGACCTGCCAAACGACATAGTTGACATTCTTTCAATTCTTCCGCGTTACCCCGCGCCATTCAGCATTGGGATGACCTGCCAAACGACATAGTTGACCTTCTTTCAATTCTTCCGCGTTACCCCGTGCCATTCAGCATTGGGATGACCTGCCAAACGACATAGTTGACATTCTTTCAATTCTTCCGCGTTACCCCGCGCCATTCAGCATTGGAATGACCTGCCAAACGACATAGTTGACATTCTTTCCATTCTTCCGCGTTACCCCGCGCCATTCAGCATAGGAATGACCTGCCAAACGACATAGTTGACATTCTTTCCATTCTTCCGCGTTACCCCGTGCCATTCAGCATTGGAATGACCTGCCAAACCACATTGTTGACATTCTTTCAATTCTTCCGCGTTACCCCGTGCCATTCAGCATTGGAATGACCTGCCAAACGACATAGTTGACATTCTTTCAATTCTTCCGCGTTACCCCGTGCCATTCAGCATTGGAATGACCTGCCAAACGACATAGTTGACATTCTTTCAATTCTTCCGCGTTACCCCGTGCCATTCAGCATTGGGATGGCCTGCCAAACGACGTAGTTGACATTCTTTCAATTCTTCCGCGTTACCCCGCACCATTCAGCATTGGGATGGCCTGCCAAACGACATAGTTGACATTCTTTCAATTCTTCCGCGTTACCCCGCGCCATTCAGCATTGGAATGACCAGCCAAACGACATAGTTGACATTCTTTCAATTCTTCCGCGTTACCCCGCGCCATTCAGCATTGGAATGACCTGCCAAACGACATAGTTGACATTCTTTCAATTCTTCCGCGTTACCCCGCACCATTCAGCATTGGGATGGCCTGCCAAACGACATAGTTGACATTCTTTCAATTCTTCCGCGTTACCCCGCGCCATTCAGCATTGGGATGGCCTGCCAAACGACATAGTTGACATTCTTTCAATTCTTCCGCGTTACCCCGCGCCATTCAGCATTGGAATGACCAGCCAAACGACATAGTTGACATTCTTTCAATTCTTCCGCGTTACCCCGCGCCATTCAGCATTGGAATGACCTGCCAAACGACATAGTTGACATTCTTTCAATTCTTCCGCGTTAGCCCGCGCCATTCAGCATTGGGATGACCTGCCAAACGACATAGTTGACCTTCTTTCAATTCTTCCGCGTTACCCCGTGCCATTCAGCATTGGAATGACCTGCCAAACGACATAGTTGACATTCTTTCAATTCTTCCGCGTTACCCCGTGCCATTCAGCATTGGGATGACCTGCCAAACGACATAGTTGACATTCTTTCAATTCTTCCGCGTTACCCCGTGCCATTCAGCATTGGGATGACCTGCCAAACGACATAGTTGACATTCTTTCAATTCTTCCGCGTTACCCCGCGCCATTCAGCATTGGAATGACCTGCCAAACGACATAGTTGACATTCTTTCAATTCTTCCGCGTTACCCCGCGCCATTCAGCATTGGGATGACCTGCCAAACGACATAGTTGACATTCTTTCAATTCTTCCGCGTTACCCCGCGCCATTCAGCATTGGAATGACCTGCCAAACGACATAGTTGACATTCTTTCCATTCTTCCGCGTTACCCCGCGCCATTCAGCATAGGAATGACCTGCCAAACGACATAGTTGACATTCTTTCCATTCTTCCGCGTTACCCCGTGCCATTCAGCATTGGAATGACCTGCCAAACCACATTGTTGACATTCTTTCAATTCTTCCGCGTTACCCCGTGCCATTCAGCATTGGAATGACCTGCCAAACGACATAGTTGACATTCTTTCAATTCTTCCGCGTTACCCCGTGCCATTCAGCATTGGAATGACCTGCCAAACGACATAGTTGACATTCTTTCAATTCTTCCGCGTTACCCCGTGCCATTCAGCATTGGGATGGCCTGCCAAACGACGTAGTTGACATTCTTTCAATTCTTCCGCGTTACCCCGTGCCATTCAGCATTGGAATGACCTGCCAAACGACATAGTTGACATTCTTTCAATTCTTCCGCGTTACCCCGTGCCATTCAGCATTGGGATGGCCTGCCAAACGACGTAGTTCACATTCTTTCAATTCTTCCGCGTTACCCCGTGCCATTCAGCATTGGAATTACGTGCCAAACGACATAGTTGACATTCTTTCAATTCTTCCGCGTTACCCCGTGCCATTCAGCATTGGAATGACCTGCAAAACGACATAGTTGACATTCTTTCAATTCTTCCGCGTTACCCCGTGCCATTCAGCATTGGTATGGCCTGCCAAACGACATAGTTGACATTCTTTGAATTCTTCCGCGTTACCCCGTGCCATTCAGCATTGGTATGGCCTGCCAAACGACATAGTTGACATTCTTTGAATTCTTCCGCGTTACCCCGTGCCATTCAGCATTGGAATGACCTGCCAAGCGACATAGTTGACATTCTTTCCATTCTTCCGCGTTACCCCGTGCCATTCAGCATTGGAATGACCTGCCAAACGACGTAGTTCACATTCTTTCAATTCTTCCGCGTTACCCCGTGCCATTCAGCATTGGAATGACCTGCCAAACGACATAGTTGACATTCTTTCAATTCTTCCGCGTTACCCCGTGCCATTCAGCATTGGAATGACCTGCCAAACGACATAGTTGACATTCTTTCAATTCTTCCGCGTTACCCCGCGCCATTCAGCATTGGGATGGCCTGCCAAACGATATAGTTGACATTCTTTCAATTCTTCCGCGTTACCCCGCGCCATTCAGCATTGGAATGACCAGCCAAACGACATAGTTGACATTCTTTCAATTCTTCCGCGTTACCCCGCGCCATTCAGCATTGGAATGACCTGCCAAACGACATAGTTGACATTCTTTCAATTCTTCCGCGTTACCCCGCGCCATTCAGCTTTGGAATGACCTGCCAAACGACATAGTTGACATTCTTTCAATTTTTCCGCGTTACCCCGCGCCATTCAGCATTGGGATGACCTGCCATACGACGTAGTTGACATTCTTTCAATTCTTCCGCGTTACCCCGCGCCATTCAGCATTGGAATGACCTGCCAAACAACATAGTTGACATTCTTTCAATTCTTCCGCGTTACCCCGTGCCATTCAGCATTGGGATGGCCTGCCAAACGACGTAGTTCACATTCTCTCAATCCTTCCGCGTTACCCCGCGCCATTCAGCATTGGAATGACCTGCCAAACGACATAGTTGACATTCTTTCAATTCTTCCGCGTTACCCCGTGCCATTCAGCATTGGGATGACCTGCCAAACGACATAGTTGACATTCTTTCAATTCTTCCGCGTTACCCCGCGCCATTCAGCATTGGGATGACCTGCCAAACGACATAGTTGACATTCTTTCAATTCTTCCGCGTTACCCCGTGCCATTCAGCATTGGGATGGCCTGCCAAACGACATAGTTGACATTCTTTCAATTCTTCCGCGTTACCCCGCGCCATTCAGCATTGGAATGACCAGCCAAACGACATAGTTGACATTCTTTCAATTCTTCCGCGTTACCCCGCGCCATTCAGCATTGGAATGACCTGCCAAACGCCATAGTTGACATTCTTTCAATTCTTCCGCGTTACCCCGCACCATTCAGCATTGGGATGGCCTGCCAAACGACATAGTTGACATTCTTTCAATTCTTCCGCGTTGCCCCGCGCCATTCAGCATTGGAATGACCAGCCAAACGACATAGTTGACATTCTTTCAATTCTTCCGCGTTACCCCGCGCCATTCAGCATTGGAATGACCTGCCAAACGACATAGTTGACATTCTTTCAATTCTTCCGCGTTACCCCGCGCCATTCAGCATTGGAATGACCTGCCAAACGACATAGTTGACATTCTTTCAATTCTTCCGCGTTACCCCGCGCCATTCAGCATTGGGATGACCTGCCAAACGACATAGTTGACATTCTTTCAATTCTTCCGCGTTACCCCGCGCCATTCAGCATTGGAATGACCTGCCAAACGACATAGTTGACATTCTTTCCATTCTTCCGCGTTACCCCGCGCCATTCAGCATAGGAATGACCTGCCAAACGACATAGTTGACATTCTTTCCATTCTTCCGCGTTACCCCGTGCCATTCAGCATTGGAATGACCTGCCAAACCACATTGTTGACATTCTTTCAATTCTTCCGCGTTACCCCGTGCCATTCAGCATTGGAATGACCTGCCAAACGACATAGTTGACATTCTTTCAATTCTTCCGCGTTACCCCGTGCCATTCAGCATTGGAATGACCTGCCAAACGACATAGTTGACATTCTTTCAATTCTTCCGCGTTACCCCGTGCCATTCAGCTTTGGGATGGCCTGCCAAACGACGTAGTTGACATTCTTTCAATTCTTCCGCGTTACCCCGCACCATTCAGCATTGGGATGGCCTGCCAAACGACATAGTTGACATTCTTTCAATTCTTCCGCGTTACCCCGCGCCATTCAGCATTGGAATGACCAGCCAAACGACATAGTTGACATTCTTTCAATTCTTCCGCGTTACCCCGCGCCATTCAGCATTGGAATGACCTGCCAAACGACATAGTTGACATTCTTTCAACTCTTCCGCGTTACCCCGCACCATTCAGCATTGGGAAGGCCTGCCAAACGACATAGTTGACATTCTTTCAATTCTTCCGCGTTACCCCGCGCCATTCAGCATTGGAATGACCAGCCAAACGACATAGTTGACATTCTTTCAATTCTTCCGCGTTACCCCGCGCCATTCAGCATTGGAATGACCTGCCAAACGACATAGTTGACATTCTTTCAATTCTTCCGCGTTACCCCGCGCCATTCAGCATTGGGATGACCTGCCAAACGACATAGTTGACCTTCTTTCAATTCTTCCGCGTTACCCCGTGCCATTCAGCATTGGAATGACCTGTCAAACGACATAGTTGACATTCTTTCAATTCTTCCGCGTTACCCCGTGCCATTCAGCATTGGGATGACCTGCCAAACGACATAGTTGACATTCTTTCAATTCTTCCGCGTTACCCCGCGCCATTCAGCATTGGAATGACCTGCCAAACGACATAGTTGACATTCTTTCAATTCTTCCGCGTTACCCCGCGCCATTCAGCATTGGGATGACCTGCCAAACGACATAGTTGACATTCTTTCCATTCTTCCGCGTTACCCCGCGCCATTCAGCATTGGAATGACCTGCAAAACGACATAGTTGACATTCTTTCAATTCTTCCGCGTTACCCCGTGCCATTCAGCATTGGGATGGCCTGCCAAACGACATAGTTGACATTCTTTCCATTCTTCCGCGTTACCCCGTGCCATTCAGCATTGGAATGACCTGCCAAACGACGTAGTTCACATTCTTTCAATTCTTCCGCGTTACCCCGTGCCATTCAGCATTGGAATGACCTGCCAAACGACATAGTTGACATTCTTTCAATTCTTCCGCGTTACCCCGTGCCATTCAGCATTGGAATGACCTGCCAAACGACATAGTTGACATTCTTTCAATTCTTCCGCGTTACCCCGCGCCATTCAGCATTGGGATGGCCTGCCAAACGATATAGTTGACATTCTTTCAATTCTTCCGCGTTACCCCGCGCCATTCAGCATTGGAATGACCAGCCAAACGACATAGTTGACATTCTTTCAATTCTTCCGCGTTACCCCACGCCATTCAGCATTGGAATGACCTGCCAAACGACATAGTTGACATTCTTTCAATTCTTCCGCGTTACCCCGCACCATTCAGCTTTGGAATGACCTGCCAAACGACATAGTTGACATTCTTTCAATTTTTCCGCGTTACCCCGCGCCATTCAGCATTGGGATGACCTGCCATACGACGTAGTTGACATTCTTTCGATTCTTCCGCGTTACCCCGTGCCATTCAGCATTGGGATGACCTGCCAAACAACATAGTTGACATTCTTTCAATTCTTCCGCGTTACCCCGCGCCATTCAGCATTGGAATGACCTGCCAAACAACATAGTTGACATTCTTTCAATTCTTCCGCGTTACCCCGTGCCATTCAGCATTGGGATGGCCTGCCAAACGACGTAGTTCACATTCTCTCAATCCTTCCGCGTTACCCCGCGCCATTCAGCATTGGAATGACCTCCCAAACGACATAGTTGACATTCTTTCAATTCTTCCGCGTTACCCCGTGCCATTCAGCATTGGGATGACCTGCCAAACGACATAGTTGACATTCTTTCAATTCTTCCGCGTTACCCCGCGCCATTCAGCATTGGGATGACCTGCCAAACGACATAGTTGACATTCTTTCAATTCTTCCGCGTTACACCACGCCATCCAGCATTGGAATGACCTGCCAAACGACATAGTTGACATTATTTCAATTCTTCCGCGTTACCCCGCGCCATTCAGCATTGGAATGACCTGCCAAACGACATAGTTGACATTCTTTCAATTCTTCCGCGTTACCCCGCACCATTCAGCATTGGGATGGCCTGCCAAACGACATAGTTGACATTCTTTCAATTCTTCCGCGTTACCCCGCACCATTCAGCATTGGGATGGCCTGCCAAACGACATAGTTGACATTCTTTCAATTCTTCCGCGTTACCCCGCGCCATTCAGCATTGGAATGACCTGCCAAACGACATAGTTGACATTCTTTCAATTCTTCCGCGTTACCCCGTGCCATTCAGCATTGGGATGGCCTGCCAAACGACGTAGTTGACATTCTTTCAATTCTTCCGCGTTACCCCGTGCCATTCAGCATTGGAATGACCTGCCAAACGACATAGTTGACATTCTTTCAATTCTTCCGCGTTACCCCGTGCCATTCAGCATTGGGATGGCCTGCCAAACGACGTAGTTCACATTCTTTCAATTCTTCCGCGTTACCCCGTGCCATTCAGCATTGGAATTACGTGCCAAACGACATAGTTGACATTCTTTCAATTCTTCCGCGTTACCCCGTGCCATTCAGCATTGGTATGACCTGCAAAACGACATAGTTGACATTCTTTCAATTCTTCCGCGTTACCCCGTGCCATTCAGCATTGGGATGGCCTGCCAAACGACATAGTTGACATTCTTTCAATTCTTCCGCGTTACCCCGTGCCATTCAGCATTGGAATGACCTGCCAAACCACATTGTTGACATTCTTTCAATTCTTCCGCGTTACCCCGCGCCATTCAGCATTGGAATGACCTGCCAAACGACATAGTTGACATTCTTTCAATTCTTCCGCGTTACCCCGCGCCATTCAGCATTGGGATGACCTGCCAAACGACATAGTTGACCTTCTTTCAATTCATCCGCGTTACCCCGTGCCATTCAGCATTGGAATGACCTGCCAAACGACATAGTTGACATTCTTTCAATTCTTCCGCGTTACCCCGTGCCATTCAGCATTGGGATGACCTGCCAAACGACATAGTTGACATTCTTTCAATTCTTCCGCGTTACACCGCCCCATTCAGCATTGGAATGACCTGCCAAACGACATAGTTGACATTCTTTCAATTCTTCCGCGTTACCCCGCGCCATTCAGCATTGGGATGACCTGCCAAACGACATAGTTGACATTCTTTCAATTCTTCCGCGTTACCCCGCGCCATTCAGCATTGGAATGACCTGCCAAACGACATAGTTGACATTCTTTCCATTCTTCCGCGTTACCCCGCGCCATTCAGCATAGGAATTACCTGCCAAACGACATAGTTGACATTCTTTCCATTCTTCCGCGTTACCCCGTGCCATTCAGCATTGGAATTACGTGCCAAACGACATAGTTGACATTCTTTCAATTCTTCCGCGTTACCCCGTGCCATTCAGCATTGGAATGACCTGCAAAACGACATAGTTGACATTCTTTCAATTCTTCCGCGTTACCCCGTGCCATTCAGCATTGGAATGACCTGCCAAGCGACATAGTTGACATTGTTTCCATTCTTCCGCGTTACCCCGTGCCATTCAGCATTGGAATGACCTGCCAAACGACGTAGTTCACATTCTTTCAATTCTTCCGCGTTACCCCGTGCCATTCAGCATTGGAATGACCTGCCAAACGACATAGTTGACATTCTTTCAATTCTTCCGCGTTACCCCGTGCCATTCAGCATTGGAATGACCTGCCAAACGACATAGTTGACATTCTTTCAATTCTTCCGCGTTACCCCGCGCCATTCAGCATTGGGATGGCCTGCCAAACGACATAGTTGACATTCTTTCAATTCTTCCGCGTTACCCCGCGCCATTCAGCATTGGAATGACCAGCCAAACGACATAGTTGACATTCTTTCAATTCTTCCGCGTTACCCCGCGCCATTCAGCATTGGAATGACCTGCCAAACGACATAGTTGACATTCTTTCAATTCTTCCGCGTTACCCCGCGCCATTCAGCTATGGAATGACCTGCCAAACGACATAGTTGACATTCTTTCAATTTTTCCGCGTTACCCCGCGCCATTCAGCATTGGGATGACCTGCCATACGACGTAGTTGACATTCTTTCGATTCTTCCGCGTTACCCCGTGCCATTCAGCATTGGGATGACCTGCCAAATGACTTAGTTGACATTCTTTCAATTCTTCCGCGTTACCCCGCGCCATTCAGCATTGGAATGACCTGCCAAACAACATAGTTGACATTCTTTCAATTCTTCCGCGTTACCCCGTGCCATTCAGCATTGGGATGGCCTGCCAAACGACGTAGTTCACATTCCCTCAATCCTTCCGCGTTACCTAGCGCCATTCAGCATTGGAATGACCTGCCAAACGACATAGTTGACATTCTTTCAATTCTTCTGCGTTACCCCGTGCCATTCAGCATTGGGATGACCTGCCAAACGACATAGTTGACATTCTTTCAATTCTTCCGCGTTACCCCGCGCCATTCAGCATTGGGATGACCTGCCAAACGACATAGTTGACATTCTTTCAATTCTTCCGCGTTACCCAACGCCATCCAGCATTGGAATGACCTGCCAAACGACATAGTTGACATTATTTCAATTCTTCCGCGTTACCCCGCGCCATTCAGTATTGGAATGACCTGCCAAACGACATAGTTGACATTCTTTGAATTCTTCCGCGTTACCCCGTGCCATTCAGCATTGGTATGGCCTGCCAAACGATATAGTTGACATTCTTTCAATTCTTCCGCGTTACCCCGCGCCATTCAGCATTGGAATGACCAGCCAAACGACATAGTTGACATTCTTTCAATTCTTCCGCGTTACCCCGTGCCATTCAGCATTGGGATGACCTGCCAAACGACATAGTTGACATTCTTTCAATTCTTCCGCGTTACCCCGTGCCATTCAGCATTGGAATGACCTGCCAAACGACATAGTTGACATTCTTTCAATTCTTCCGCGTTACCCCGTGCCATTCAGCATTGGGATGGCCTGCCAAACGACATAGTTGACATTCTTTCAATTCTTCCGCGTTACCCCGCGCCATTCAGCATTGGAATGACCAGCCAAACGACATAGTTGACATTCTTTCAATTCTTCCGCGTTACCCCGCGCCATTCAGCATTGGAATGACCTGCCAAACGACATAGTTGACATTCTTTCAATTCTTCCGCGTTACCCCGCACCATTCAGCATTGGGATGGCCTGCCAAACGACATAGTTGACATTCTTTCAATTCTTCCGCGTTACCCCGCGCCATTCAGCATTGGAATGACCAGCCAAACGACATAGTTGACATTCTTTCAATTCTTCCGCGTTACCCCGCGCCATTCAGCATTGGAATGACCTGCCAAACGACATAGTTGACATTCTTTCAATTCTTCCGCGTTACCCCGCGCCATTCAGCATTGGGATGACCTGCCAAACGACATAGTTGACCTTCTTTCAATTCTTCCGCGTTACCCCGCGCCATTCAGCATTGGAATGACCTGCCAAACGACATAGTTGACATTCTTTCAATTCTTCCGCGTTACCCCGTGCCATTCAGCATTGGGATGACCTGCCAAACGACATAGTTGACATTCTTTCAATTCTTCCGCGTTACCCCGCGCCATTCAGCATTGGAATGACCTGCCAAACGACATAGTTGACATTCTTTCAATTCTTCCGCGTTACCCCGCGCCATTCAGCATTGGGATGACCTGCCAAACGACATAGTTGACATTCTTTCAATTCTTCCGCGTTACCCCGCGCCATTCAGCATTGGAATGACCTGCCAAACGACATAGTTGACATTCTTTCCATTCTTCCGCGTTACCCCGCGCCATTCAGCATAGGAATGACCTGCCAAACGACATAGTTGACATTCTTTCCATTCTTCCGCGTTACCCCGTGCCATTCAGCATTGGAATGACCTGCCAAACCACATTGTTGACATTCTTTCAATTCTTCCGCGTTACCCCGTGCCATTCAGCATTGGAATGACCTGCCAAACGACATAGTTGACATTATTTCAATTCTTCCGCGTTACCCCGTGCCATTCAGCATTGGAATGACCTGCCAAACGACATAGTTGACATTCTTTCAATTCTTCCGCGTTACCCCGTGCCATTCAGCATTGGGATGGCCTGCCAAACGACGTAGTTGACATTCTTTCAATTCTTCCCCGTTACCCCGCACCATTCAGCATTGGGATGGCCTGCCAAACGACATAGTTGACATTCTTTCAATTCTTCCGCGTTACCCCGCGCCATTCAGCATTGGAATGACCAGCCAAACGACATAGTTGACAATCTTTATATTCTTCCGCGTTACCCCGCGCCATTCAGCATTGGAATGACCTGCCAAACGACATAGTTGACATTCTTTCAATTCTTCCGCGTTACCCCGCACCATTCAGCATTGGGATGGCCTGCCAAACGACATAGTTGACATTCTTTCAATTCTTCCGCGTTACCCCGCGCCATTCAGCATTGGAATGACCAGCCAAACGACATAGTTGACATTCTTTCAATTCTTCCGCGTTACCCCGCGCCATTCAGCATTGGAATGACCTGCCAAACGACATAGTTGACATTCTTTCAATTCTTCCGCGTTACCCCGCGCCATTCAGCATTGGGATGACCTGCCAAACGACATAGTTGACCTTCTTTCAATTCTTCCGCGTTACCCCGTGCCATTCAGCATTGGGATGACCTGCCAAACGACATAGTTGACATTCTTTCAATTCTTCCGCGTTACCCCGCGCCATTCAGCATTGGAATGACCTGCCAAACGACATAGTTGACATTCTTTCCATTCTTCCGCGTTACCCCGCGCCATTCAGCATAGGAATGACCTGCCAAACGACATAGTTGACATTCTTTCCATTCTTCCGCGTTACCCCGTGCCATTCAGCATTGGAATGACCTGCCAAACCACATTGTTGACATTCTTTCAATTCTTCCGCGTTACCCCGTGCCATTCAGCATTGGAATGACCTGCCAAACGACATAGTTGACATTCTTTCAATTCTTCCGCGTTACCCCGTGCCATTCAGCATTGGAATGACCTGCCAAACGACATAGTTGACATTCTTTCAATTCTTCCGCGTTACCCCGTGCCATTCAGCATTGGGATGGCCTGCCAAACGACGTAGTTGACATTCTTTCAATTCTTCCGCGTTACCCCGCACCATTCAGCATTGGGATGGCCTGCCAAACGACATAGTTGACATTCTTTCAATTCTTCCGCGTTACCCCGCGCCATTCAGCATTGGAATGACCAGCCAAACGACATAGTTGACATTCTTTCAATTCTTCCGCGTTACCCCGCGCCATTCAGCATTGGAATGACCTGCCAAACGACATAGTTGACATTCTTTCAATTCTTCCGCGTTACCCCGCACCATTCAGCATTGGGATGGCCTGCCAAACGACATAGTTGACATTCTTTCAATTCTTCCGCGTTACCCCGCGCCATTCAGCATTGGGATGGCCTGCCAAACGACATAGTTGACATTCTTTCAATTCTTCCGCGTTACCCCGCGCCATTCAGCATTGGAATGACCAGCCAAACGACATAGTTGACATTCTTTCAATTCTTCCGCGTTACCCCGCGCCATTCAGCATTGGAATGACCAGCCAAACGACATAGTTGACATTCTTTCAATTCTTCCGCGTTACCCCGCGCCATTCAGCATTGGAATGAGCTGCCAAACGACATAGTTGACATTCTTTCAATTCTTCCGCGTTACCCCGCACCATTCAGCATTGGGATGGCCTGCCAAACGACATAGTTGACATTCTTTCAATTCTTCCGCGTTACCCCGCGCCATTCAGCATTGGAATGACCAGCCAAACGACATAGTTGACATTCTTTCAATTCTTCCGCGTTACCCCGCGCCATTCAGCATTGGGATGACCTGCCAAACGACATAGTTGACATTCTTTCAATTCTTCCGCGTTACCCCGCGCCATTCAGCATTGGAATGACCTGCCAAACGACATAGTTGACATTCTTTCAATTCTTCCGCGTTACCCCGCGCCATTCAGCATTGGGATGACCTGCCAAACGACATAGTTGACATTCTTTCAATTCTTCCGCGTTACCCCGCGCCATTCAGCATTGGAATGACCTGCCAAACGACATAGTTGACATTCTTTCCATTCTTCCGCGTTACCCCGCGCCATTCAGCATAGGAATGACCTGCCAAACGACATAGTTGACATTCTTTCCATTCTTCCGCGTTACCCCGTGCCATTCAGCATTGGAATGACCTGCCAAACCACATTGTTGACATTCTTTCAATTCTTCCGCGTTACCCCGTGCCATTCAGCATTGGAATGACCTGCCAAACGACATAGTTGACATTCTTTCAATTCTTCCGCGTTACCCCGTGCCATTCAGCATTGGAATGACCTGCCAAACGACATAGTTGACATTCTTTCAATTCTTCCGCGTTACCCCGTGCCATTCAGCATTGGGATGGCCTGCCAAACGACGTAGTTGACATTCTTTCAATTCTTCCGCGTTACCCCGTGCCATTCAGCATTGGAATGACCTGCCAAACGACATAGTTGACATTCTTTCAATTCTTCCGCGTTACCCCGTGCCATTCAGCATTGGGATGGCCTGCCAAACGACGTAGTTCACATTCTTTCAATTCTTCCGCGTTACCCCGTGCCATTCAGCATTGGAATTACGTGCCAAACGACATAGTTGACATTCTTTCAATTCTTCCGCGTTACCCCGTGCCATTCAGCATTGGAATGACCTGCAAAACGACATAGTTGACATTCTTTCAATTCTTCCGCGTTACCCCGTGCCATTCAGCATTGGTATGGCCTGCCAAACGACATAGTTGACATTCTTTGAATTCTTCCGCGTTACCCCGTGCCATTCAGCATTGGTATGGCCTGCCAAACGACATAGTTGACATTCTTTGAATTCTTCCGCGTTACCCCGTGCCATTCAGCATTGGAATGACCTGCCAAGCGACATAGTTGACATTCTTTCCATTCTTCCGCGTTACCCCGTGCCATTCAGCATTGGAATGACCTGCCAAACGACGTAGTTCACATTCTTTCAATTCTTCCGCGTTACCCCGTGCCATTCAGCATTGGAATGACCTGCCAAACGACATAGTTGACATTCTTTCAATTCTTCCGCGTTACCCCGTGCCATTCAGCATTGGAATGACCTGCCAAACGACATAGTTGACATTCTTTCAATTCTTCCGCGTTACCCCGCGCCATTCAGCATTGGGATGGCCTGCCAAACGATATAGTTGACATTCTTTCAATTCTTCCGCGTTACCCCGCGCCATTCAGCATTGGAATGACCAGCCAAACGACATAGTTGACATTCTTTCAATTCTTCCGCGTTACCCCGCGCCATTCAGCATTGGAATGACCTGCCAAACGACATAGTTGACATTCTTTCAATTCTTCCGCGTTACCCCGCGCCATTCAGCTTTGGAATGACCTGCCAAACGACATAGTTGACATTCTTTCAATTTTTCCGCGTTACCCCGCGCCATTCAGCATTGGGATGACCTGCCATACGACGTAGTTGACATTCTTTCAATTCTTCCGCGTTACCCCGCGCCATTCAGCATTGGAATGACCTGCCAAACAACATAGTTGACATTCTTTCAATTCTTCCGCGTTACCCCGTGCCATTCAGCATTGGGATGGCCTGCCAAACGACGTAGTTCACATTCTCTCAATCCTTCCGCGTTACCCCGCGCCATTCAGCATTGGAATGACCTGCCAAACGACATAGTTGACATTCTTTCAATTCTTCCGCGTTACCCCGTGCCATTCAGCATTGGGATGACCTGCCAAACGACATAGTTGACATTCTTTCAATTCTTCCGCGTTACCCCGCGCCATTCAGCATTGGGATGACCTGCCAAACGACATAGTTGACATTCTTTCAATTCTTCCGCGTTACCCCGTGCCATTCAGCATTGGGATGGCCTGCCAAACGACATAGTTGACATTCTTTCAATTCTTCCGCGTTACCCCGCGCCATTCAGCATTGGAATGACCAGCCAAACGACATAGTTGACATTCTTTCAATTCTTCCGCGTTACCCCGCGCCATTCAGCATTGGAATGACCTGCCAAACGCCATAGTTGACATTCTTTCAATTCTTCCGCGTTACCCCGCACCATTCAGCATTGGGATGGCCTGCCAAACGACATAGTTGACATTCTTTCAATTCTTCCGCGTTGCCCCGCGCCATTCAGCATTGGAATGACCAGCCAAACGACATAGTTGACATTCTTTCAATTCTTCCGCGTTACCCCGCGCCATTCAGCATTGGAATGACCTGCCAAACGACATAGTTGACATTCTTTCAATTCTTCCGCGTTACCCCGCGCCATTCAGCATTGGAATGACCTGCCAAACGACATAGTTGACATTCTTTCAATTCTTCCGCGTTACCCCGCGCCATTCAGCATTGGGATGACCTGCCAAACGACATAGTTGACATTCTTTCAATTCTTCCGCGTTACCCCGCGCCATTCAGCATTGGAATGACCTGCCAAACGACATAGTTGACATTCTTTCCATTCTTCCGCGTTACCCCGCGCCATTCAGCATAGGAATGACCTGCCAAACGACATAGTTGACATTCTTTCCATTCTTCCGCGTTACCCCGTGCCATTCAGCATTGGAATGACCTGCCAAACCACATTGTTGACATTCTTTCAATTCTTCCGCGTTACCCCGTGCCATTCAGCATTGGAATGACCTGCCAAACGACATAGTTGACATTCTTTCAATTCTTCCGCGTTACCCCGTGCCATTCAGCATTGGAATGACCTGCCAAACGACATAGTTGACATTCTTTCAATTCTTCCGCGTTACCCCGTGCCATTCAGCTTTGGGATGGCCTGCCAAACGACGTAGTTGACATTCTTTCAATTCTTCCGCGTTACCCCGCACCATTCAGCATTGGGATGGCCTGCCAAACGACATAGTTGACATTCTTTCAATTCTTCCGCGTTACCCCGCGCCATTCAGCATTGGAATGACCAGCCAAACGACATAGTTGACATTCTTTCAATTCTTCCGCGTTACCCCGCGCCATTCAGCATTGGAATGACCTGCCAAACGACATAGTTGACATTCTTTCAACTCTTCCGCGTTACCCCGCACCATTCAGCATTGGGAAGGCCTGCCAAACGACATAGTTGACATTCTTTCAATTCTTCCGCGTTACCCCGCGCCATTCAGCATTGGAATGACCAGCCAAACGACATAGTTGACATTCTTTCAATTCTTCCGCGTTACCCCGCGCCATTCAGCATTGGAATGACCTGCCAAACGACATAGTTGACATTCTTTCAATTCTTCCGCGTTACCCCGCGCCATTCAGCATTGGGATGACCTGCCAAACGACATAGTTGACCTTCTTTCAATTCTTCCGCGTTACCCCGTGCCATTCAGCATTGGAATGACCTGTCAAACGACATAGTTGACATTCTTTCAATTCTTCCGCGTTACCCCGTGCCATTCAGCATTGGGATGACCTGCCAAACGACATAGTTGACATTCTTTCAATTCTTCCGCGTTACCCCGCGCCATTCAGCATTGGAATGACCTGCCAAACGACATAGTTGACATTCTTTCAATTCTTCCGCGTTACCCCGCGCCATTCAGCATTGGGATGACCTGCCAAACGACATAGTTGACATTCTTTCCATTCTTCCGCGTTACCCCGCGCCATTCAGCATTGGAATGACCTGCAAAACGACATAGTTGACATTCTTTCAATTCTTCCGCGTTACCCCGTGCCATTCAGCATTGGGATGGCCTGCCAAACGACATAGTTGACATTCTTTCCATTCTTCCGCGTTACCCCGTGCCATTCAGCATTGGAATGACCTGCCAAACGACGTAGTTCACATTCTTTCAATTCTTCCGCGTTACCCCGTGCCATTCAGCATTGGAATGACCTGCCAAACGACATAGTTGACATTCTTTCAATTCTTCCGCGTTACCCCGTGCCATTCAGCATTGGAATGACCTGCCAAACGACATAGTTGACATTCTTTCAATTCTTCCGCGTTACCCCGCGCCATTCAGCATTGGGATGGCCTGCCAAACGATATAGTTGACATTCTTTCAATTCTTCCGCGTTACCCCGCGCCATTCAGCATTGGAATGACCAGCCAAACGACATAGTTGACATTCTTTCAATTCTTCCGCGTTACCCCACGCCATTCAGCATTGGAATGACCTGCCAAACGACATAGTTGACATTCTTTCAATTCTTCCGCGTTACCCCGCACCATTCAGCTTTGGAATGACCTGCCAAACGACATAGTTGACATTCTTTCAATTTTTCCGCGTTACCCCGCGCCATTCAGCATTGGGATGACCTGCCATACGACGTAGTTGACATTCTTTCGATTCTTCCGCGTTACCCCGTGCCATTCAGCATTGGGATGACCTGCCAAACAACATAGTTGACATTCTTTCAATTCTTCCGCGTTACCCCGCGCCATTCAGCATTGGAATGACCTGCCAAACAACATAGTTGACATTCTTTCAATTCTTCCGCGTTACCCCGTGCCATTCAGCATTGGGATGGCCTGCCAAACGACGTAGTTCACATTCTCTCAATCCTTCCGCGTTACCCCGCGCCATTCAGCATTGGAATGACCTCCCAAACGACATAGTTGACATTCTTTCAATTCTTCCGCGTTACCCCGTGCCATTCAGCATTGGGATGACCTGCCAAACGACATAGTTGACATTCTTTCAATTCTTCCGCGTTACCCCGCGCCATTCAGCATTGGGATGACCTGCCAAACGACATAGTTGACATTCTTTCAATTCTTCCGCGTTACACCACGCCATCCAGCATTGGAATGACCTGCCAAACGACATAGTTGACATTATTTCAATTCTTCCGCGTTACCCCGCGCCATTCAGCATTGGAATGACCTGCCAAACGACATAGTTGACATTCTTTCAATTCTTCCGCGTTACCCCGCACCATTCAGCATTGGGATGGCCTGCCAAACGACATAGTTGACATTCTTTCAATTCTTCCGCGTTACCCCGCACCATTCAGCATTGGGATGGCCTGCCAAACGACATAGTTGACATTCTTTCAATTCTTCCGCGTTACCCCGCGCCATTCAGCATTGGAATGACCTGCCAAACGACATAGTTGACATTCTTTCAATTCTTCCGCGTTACCCCGTGCCATTCAGCATTGGGATGGCCTGCCAAACGACGTAGTTGACATTCTTTCAATTCTTCCGCGTTACCCCGTGCCATTCAGCATTGGAATGACCTGCCAAACGACATAGTTGACATTCTTTCAATTCTTCCGCGTTACCCCGTGCCATTCAGCATTGGGATGGCCTGCCAAACGACGTAGTTCACATTCTTTCAATTCTTCCGCGTTACCCCGTGCCATTCAGCATTGGAATTACGTGCCAAACGACATAGTTGACATTCTTTCAATTCTTCCGCGTTACCCCGTGCCATTCAGCATTGGTATGACCTGCAAAACGACATAGTTGACATTCTTTCAATTCTTCCGCGTTACCCCGTGCCATTCAGCATTGGGATGGCCTGCCAAACGACATAGTTGACATTCTTTCAATTCTTCCGCGTTACCCCGTGCCATTCAGCATTGGAATGACCTGCCAAACCACATTGTTGACATTCTTTCAATTCTTCCGCGTTACCCCGCGCCATTCAGCATTGGAATGACCTGCCAAACGACATAGTTGACATTCTTTCAATTCTTCCGCGTTACCCCGCGCCATTCAGCATTGGGATGACCTGCCAAACGACATAGTTGACCTTCTTTCAATTCATCCGCGTTACCCCGTGCCATTCAGCATTGGAATGACCTGCCAAACGACATAGTTGACATTCTTTCAATTCTTCCGCGTTACCCCGTGCCATTCAGCATTGGGATGACCTGCCAAACGACATAGTTGACATTCTTTCAATTCTTCCGCGTTACACCGCCCCATTCAGCATTGGAATGACCTGCCAAACGACATAGTTGACATTCTTTCAATTCTTCCGCGTTACCCCGCGCCATTCAGCATTGGGATGACCTGCCAAACGACATAGTTGACATTCTTTCAATTCTTCCGCGTTACCCCGCGCCATTCAGCATTGGAATGACCTGCCAAACGACATAGTTGACATTCTTTCCATTCTTCCGCGTTACCCCGCGCCATTCAACATAGGAATTACCTGCCAAACGACATAGTTGACATTCTTTCCATTCTTCCGCGTTACCCCGTGCCATTCAGCATTGGAATTACGTGCCAAACGACATAGTTGACATTCTTTCAATTCTTCCGCGTTACCCCGTGCCATTCAGCATTGGAATGACCTGCAAAACGACATAGTTGACATTCTTTCAATTCTTCCGCGTTACCCCGTGCCATTCAGCATTGGGATGGCCTGCCAAACGACATAGTTGACATTCTTTCAATTCTTCTGCGTTACCCCGTGCCATTCAGCATTGGAATGACCTGCCAAGCGACATAGTTGACATTGTTTCCATTCTTCCGCGTTACCCCGTGCCATTCAGCATTGGAATGACCTGCCAAACGACGTAGTTCACATTCTTTCAATTCTTCCGCGTTACCCCGTGCCATTCAGCATTGGAATGACCTGCCAAACGACATAGTTGACATTCTTTCAATTCTTCCGCGTTACCCCGTGCCATTCAGCATTGGAATGACCTGCCAAACGACATAGTTGACATTCTTTCAATTCTTCCGCGTTACCCCGCGCCATTCAGCATTGGGAT
The DNA here is from genome assembly GCF_038994185.2 of Dermacentor albipictus. Classification (NCBI taxonomy): domain Eukaryota; kingdom Metazoa; phylum Arthropoda; class Arachnida; order Ixodida; family Ixodidae; genus Dermacentor; species Dermacentor albipictus. The sequence goes on along the minus strand of NC_091825.1, from coordinate 11,168,904 downwards.
GGCCTGCCAAACGACATAGTTGACATTCTTTCAATTCTTCCGCGTTACCCCGCGCCATTCAGCATTGGAATGACCAGCCAAACGACATAGTTGACATTCTTTCAATTCTTCCGCGTTACCCCGCGCCATTCAGCATTGGAATGACCTGCCAAACGACATAGTTGACATTCTTTCAATTCTTCCGCGTTACCCCGCGCCATTCAGCTATGGAATGACCTGCCAAACGACATAGTTGACATTCTTTCAATTTTTCCGCGTTACCCCGCGCCATTCAGCATTGGGATGACCTGCCATACGACGTAGTTGACATTCTTTCGATTCTTCCGCGTTACCCCGTGCCATTCAGCATTGGGATGACCTGCCAAATGACTTAGTTGACATTCTTTCAATTCTTCCGCGTTACCCCGCGCCATTCAGCATTGGAATGACCTGCCAAACAACATAGTTGACATTCTTTCAATTCTTCCGCGTTACCCCGTGCCATTCAGCATTGGGATGGCCTGCCAAACGACGTAGTTCACATTCCCTCAATCCTTCCGCGTTACCTAGCGCCATTCAGCATTGGAATGACCTGCCAAACGACATAGTTGACATTCTTTCAATTCTTCTGCGTTACCCCGTGCCATTCAGCATTGGGATGACCTGCCAAACGACATAGTTGACATTCTTTCAATTCTTCCGCGTTACCCCGCGCCATTCAGCATTGGGATGACCTGCCAAACGACATAGTTGACATTCTTTCAATTCTTCCGCGTTACCCAACGCCATCCAGCATTGGAATGACCTGCCAAACGACATAGTTGACATTATTTCAATTCTTCCGCGTTACCCCGCGCCATTCAGTATTGGAATGACCTGCCAAACGACATAGTTGACATTCTTTCAATTCTTCCGCGTTACCCCGCACCATTCAGCATTGGGATGGCCTGCCAAACGACATAGTTGACATTCTTTCAATTCTTCCGCGTTACCCCGCACCATTCAGCATTGGGATGGCCTGCCAAACGACATAGTTGACATTCATTCAATTCTTCCGCGTTACCCCGCGCCATTCAGCATTGGAATGACCTGCCAAACGACATAGTTGACATTCTTTCAATTCTTCCGCGTTACCCCGTGCCATTCAGCATTGGAATGACCTGCCAAACGACATAGTTGACATTCTTTCAATTCTTCCGCGTTACCCCGTGCCATTCAGCATTGGGATGGCCTGCCAAACGACGTAGTTGACATTCTTTCAATTCTTCCGCGTTACCCCGTGCCATTCAGCATTGGAATGACCTGCCAAACGACATAGTTGACATTCTTTCAATTCTTCCGCGTTACCCCGCGCCATTCAGCATTGGAATGACCTGCCAAACGACATAGTTGACATTCTTTCAATTCTTCCGCGTTACCCCGTGCCATTCAGCATTGGAATGACCTGCCAAACGACATAGTTGACATTCTTTCAATTCTTCCGCGTTACCCCGTGCCATTCAGCATTGGGAGGGCCTGCCAAACGACGTAGTTGACATTCTTTCAATTCTTCCGCGTTACCCCGTGCCATTCAGCATTGGAATGACCTGCCAAACGACATAGTTGACATTCTTTCAATTCTTCCGCGTTACCCCGTGCCATTCAGCATTGGAATTACGTGCCAAACGACATAGTTGACATTCTTTCAATTCTTCCGCGTTACCCCGTGCCATTCAGCATTGGAATGACCTGCAAAACGACATAGTTGACATTCTTTCAATTCTTCCGCGTTACCCCGTGCCATTCAGCATTGGGATGGCCTGCCAAACGACATAGTTGACATTCTTTCAATTCTTCCGCGTTACCCCGTGCCATTCAGCATTGCAATGACCTGCCAAGCGACATAGTTGACATTCTTTCCATTCTTCCGCGTTACCCCGTGCCATTCAGCATTGGAATGACCTGCCAAACGACGTAGTTCACATTCTTTCAATTCTTCCGCGTTACCCCGTGCCATTCAGCATTGGAATGACCTGCCAAACGACATAGTTGACATTCTTTCAATTCTTCCGCGTTACCCCGTGCCATTCAGCATTGGAATGACCTGCCAAACGACATAGTTGACATTCTTTCAATTCTTCCGCATTACCCCGCGCCATTCAGCATTGGAATGACCAGCCAAACGACATAGTTGACATTCTTTCAATTCTTCCGCGTTACCCCGCGCCATTCAGCATTGGAATGACCTGCCAAACGACATAGTTGACATTCTTTCAATTCTTCCGCGTTACCCCGCGCCATTCAGCATTGGGATGACCTGCCAAACGACATAGTTGACATTCTTTCAATTCTTCCGCGTTACCCCGCGCCGTTCAGCATTGGAATGACCTGCCAAACGACATAGTTGACATTTTTTCAATTCTTCCGCGTTACCCCGCGCAATTCAGCATTGGGATGACCTGCCAAACGACGTAGTTGACATTCTTTCGATTCTTCCGCGTTACCCCGTGCCATTCAGCATTCGGATGACCTGCCAAACGACTTAGTTGCCATTCTTTCAATCCTTCCGCGTTACCCCGCACCATTCAGCATTGGAATGACCTGCCAAACGACATAGTTGACATTCTTTCAATTCTTCCGCGTTACCCCGCGCCATTCAGCTTTGGAATGACCTGCCAAACGACATAGTTGACATTCTTTCAATTTTTCCGCGTTACCCCGCGCCATTCAGCATTGGGATGACCTGCCATACGACGTAGTTGACATTCTTTCGATTCTTCCGCGTTACCCCGTGCCATTCAGCATTGGGATGACCTGCCAAATGACTTAGTTGACATTCTTTCAATTCTTCCGCGTTACCCCGCGCCATTCAGCATTGGAATGACCTGCCAAACAACATAGTTGACATTCTTTCAATTCTTCCGCGTTACCCCGTGCCATTCAGCATTGGGATGGCCTGCCAAACGACGTAGTTCACATTCTCTCAATCCTTCCGCGTTACCCCGCGCCATTCAGCATTGGAATGACCTGCCAAACGACATAGTTGACATTCTTTCAATTCTTCCGCGTTACCCCGTGCCATTCAGCATTGGGATGACCTGCCAAACGACATAGTTGACATTCTTTCAATTCTTCCGCGTTACCCCGCACCATTCAGCATTGGGATGACCTGCCAAACGACATAGTTGACATTCTTTCAATTCTTCCGCGTTACCCCGTGCCATTCAGCATTGGGATGGCCTGCCAAACGACATAGTTGACATTCTTTCAATTCTTCCGCGTTACCCCGCGCCATTCAGCATTGGAATGACCAGCCAAACGACATAGTTGACATTCTTTCAATTCTTCCGCGTTACCCCGCGCCATTCAGCATTGGAATGACCTGCCAAACGACATAGTTGACATTCTTTCAATTCTTCCGCGTTACCCCGTGCCATTCAGCATTGGGATGGCCTGCCAAACGACATAGTTGACATTCTTTCAATTCTTCCGCGTTACCCCGCGCCATTCAGCATTGGAATGACCAGCCAAACGACATAGTTGACATTCTTTCAATTCTTCCGCGTTACCCCGCGCCATTCAGCATTGGAATGACCTGCCAAACGACATAGTTGACATTCTTTCAATTCTTCCGCGTTACCCCGCGCCATTCAGCTTTGGAATGACCTGCCAAACGACATAGTTGACATTCTTTCAATTTTTCCGCGTTACCCCGCGCCATTCAGCATTGGGATGACCTGCCATACGACGTAGTTGACATTCTTTCGATTCTTCCGCGTTACCCCGTGCCATTCAGCATTGGGATGACCTGCCAAATGACTTAGTTGACATTCTTTCAATTCTTCCGCGTTACCCCGCGCTATTCAGCATTGGAATGACCTGCCAAACAACATAGTTGACATTCTTTCAATTCTTCCGCGTTACCCCGTGCCATTCAGCATTGGGATGGCCTGCCAAACGACGTAGTTCACATTCTCTCAATCCTTCCGCGTTACCCCGCGCCATTCAGCATTGGAATGACCTGCCAAACGACATAGTTGACATTCTTTCAATTCTTCCGCGTTACCCCGTGCCATTCAGCATTGGGATGACCTGCCAAACGACATAGTTGACATTCTTTCAATTCTTCCGCGTTACCCCGCGCCATTCAGCATTGGGATGACCTGCCAAACGACATAGTTGACATTCTTTCAATTCTTCCGCGTTACCCCGTGCCATTCAGCATTGGGATGGCCTGCCAAACGACATAGTTGACATTCTTTCAATTCTTCCGCGTTACCCCGCGCCATTCAGCATTGGAATGACCAGCCAAACGACATAGTTGACATTCTTTCAATTCTTCCGCGTTACCCCGCGCCATTCAGCATTGGAATGAGCTGCCAAACGACATAGTTGACATTCTTTCAATTCTTCCGCGTTACCCCGCACCATTCAGCATTGGGATGGCCTGCCAAACGACATAGTTGACATTCTTTCAATTCTTCCGCGTTACCCCGCGCCATTCAGCATTGGAATGACCAGCCAAACGACATAGTTGACATTCTTTCAATTCTTCCGCGTTACCCCGCGCCATTCAGCATTGGAATGACCTGCCAAACGACATAGTTGACATTCTTTCAATTCTTCCGCGTTACCCCGCGCCATTCAGCATTGGGATGACCTGCCAAACGACATAGTTGACCTTCTTTCAATTCTTCCGCGTTACCCCGCGCCATTCAGCATTGGAATGACCTGCCAAACGACATAGTTGACATTCTTTCAATTCTTCCGCGTTACCCCGTGCCATTCAGCATTGGGATGACCTGCCAAACGACATAGTTGACATTCTTTCAATTCTTCCGCGTTACCCCGCGCCATTCAGCATTGGAATGACCTGCCAAACGACATAGTTGACATTCTTTCAATTCTTCCGCGTTACCCCGCGCCATTCAGCATTGGGATGACCTGCCAAACGACATAGTTGACATTCTTTCAATTCTTCCGCGTTACCCCGCGCCATTCAGCATTGGAATGACCTGCCAAACGACATAGTTGAAATTCTTTCCATTCTTCCGCGTTACCCCGCGCCATTCAGCATAGGAATGACCTGCCAAACGACATAGTTGACATTCTTTCCATTCTTCCGCGTTACCCCGTGCCATTCAGCATTGGAATGACCTGCCAAACCACATTGTTGACATTCTTTCAATTCTTCCGCGTTACCCCGTGCCATTCAGCATTGGAATGACCTGCCAAACGACATAGTTGACATTCTTTCAATTCTTCCGCGTTACCCCGTGCCATTCAGCATTGGAATGACCTGCCAAACGACATAGTTGACATTCTTTCAATTCTTCCGCGTTACCCCGTGCCATTCAGCATTGGGATGGCCTGCCAAACGACGTAGTTGACATTCTTTCAATTCTTCCGCGTTACCCCACACCATTCAGCATTGGGATGGCCTGCCAAACGACATAGTTGACATTCTTTCAATTCTTCTGCGTTACCCCGCGCCATTCAGCATTGGAATGACCAGCCAAACGACATAGTTGACATTCTTTCAATTCTTCCGCGTTACCCCGCGCCATTCAGCATTGGAATGACCTGCCAAACGACATAGTTGACATTCTTTCAATTCTTCCGCGTTACCCCGCACCATTCAGCATTGGGATGGCCTGCCAAACGACATAGTTGACATTCTTTCAATTCTTCCGCGTTACCCCGCGCCATTCAGCATTGGAATGACCAGCCAAACGACATAGTTGACATTCTTTCAATTCTTCCGCGTTACCCCGCGCCATTCAGCATTGGAATGACCTGCCAAACGACATAGTTGACATTCTTTCAATTCTTCCGCGTTACCCCGCGCCATTCAGCATTGGGATGACCTGCCAAACGACATAGTTGACCTTCTTTCAATTCTTCCGCGTTACCCCGTGCCATTCAGCATTGGAATGACCTGCCAAACGACATAGTTGACATTCTTTCAATTCTTCCGCGTTACCCCGTGCCATTCAGCATTGGGATGACCTGCCAAACGACATAGTTGACATTCTTTCAATTCTTCCGCGTTACCCCGCGCCATTCAGCATTGGAATGACCTGCCAAACGACATAGTTGACATTCTTTCAATTCTTCCGCGTTACCCCGCGCCATTCAGCATTGGGATGACCTGCCAAACGACATAGTTGACATTCTTTCAATTCTTCCGCGTTACCCCGCGCCATTCAGCATTGGAATGACCTGCCAAACAACATAGTTGACATTCTTTCCATTCTTCCGCGTTACCCCGCGCCATTCAGCATAGGAATGACCTGCCAAACGACATAGTTGACATTCTTTCCATTCTTCCGCGTTACCCCGTGCCATTCAGCATTGGAATGACCTGCCAAACCACATTGTTGACATTCTTTCAATTCTTCCGCGTTACCCCGTGCCATTCAGCATTGGAATGACCTGCCAAACGACATAGTTGACATTCTTTCAATTCTTCCGCGTTACCCCGTGCCATTCAGCATTGGAATGACCTGCCAAACGACATAGTTGACATTCTTTCAATTCTTCCGCGTTACCCCGTGCCATTCAGCATTGGGATGGCCTGCCAAACGACGTAGTTGACATTCTTTCAATTCTTCCGCGTTACCCCGTGCCATTCAGCATTGGAATGACCTGCCAAACGACATAGTTGACATTCTTTCAATTCTTCCGCGTTACCCCGTGCCATTCAGCATTGGGATGGCCTGCCAAACGACGTAGTTCACATTCTTTCAATTCTTCCGCGTTACCCCGTGCCATTCAGCATTGGAATTACGTGCCAAACGACATAGTTGACATTCTTTCAATTCTTCCGCGTTACCCCGTGCCATTCAGCATTGGAATGACCTGCAAAACGACATAGTTGACATTCTTTCAATTCTTCCGCGTTACCCCGTGCCATTCAGCATTGGGATGGCCTGCCAAACGACATAGTTGACATTCTTTCAATTCTTCCGCGTTACCCGGTGCCATTCAGCATTGGAATGACCTGCCAAGCGACATAGTTGACATTCTTTCCATTCTTCCGCGTTACCCCGTGCCATTCAGCATTGGAATGACCTGCCAAACGACGTAGTTCACATTCTTTCAATTCTTCCGCGTTACCCCGTGCCATTCAGCATTGGAATGACCTGCCAAACGACATAGTTGACATTCTTTCAATTCTTCCGCGTTACCCCGTGCCATTCAGCATTGGAATGACCTGCCAAACGACATAGTTGACATTCTTTCAATTCTTCCGCGTTACCCCGCGCCATTCAGCATTGGGATGGCCTGCCAAACGATATAGTTGACATTCTTTCAATTCTTCCGCGTTACCCCGCGCCATTCAGCATTGGAATGACCAGCCAAACGACATAGTTGACATTCTTTCAATTCTTCCGCGTTACCCCACGCCATTCAGCATTGGAATGACCTGCCAAACGACATAGTTGACATTCTTTCAATTCTTCCGCGTTACCCCGCGCCATTCAGCATTGGGATGACCTGCCATACGACGTAGTTGACATTCTTTCGATTCTTCCGCGTTACCCCGTGCCATTCAGCATTGGGATGACCTGCCAAATGACTTAGTTGACATTCTTTCAATTCTTCCGCGTTACCCCGCGCCATTCAGCATTGGAATGACCTACCAAACAACATAGTTGACATTCTTTCAATTCTTCCGCGTTACCCCGTGCCATTCAGCATTGGGATGGCCTGCCAAACGACGTAGTTCACATTCTCTCAATCCTTCCGCGTTACCCCGCGCCATTCCGCATTGGAATGACCTGCCAAACGACATAGTTGACATTCTTTCAATTCTTCCGCGTTACCCCGTGCCATTCAGCATTGGGATGACCTGCCAAACGACATAGTTGACATTCTTTCAATTCTTCCGCGTTACCCCGCGCCATTCAGCATTGGGATGACCTGCCAAACGACATAGTTGACATTCTTTCAATTCTTCCGCGTTACCCCACGCCATCCAGCATTGGAATGACCTGCCAAACGACATAGTTGACATTATTTAAATTCTTCCGCGTTACCCCGCGCCATTCAGCATTGGAATGACCTGCCAAACGACATAGTTGACATTCTTTCAATTCTTCCGCGTTACCCCGCACCATTCAGCATTGGGATGGCCTGCCAAACGACATAGTTGACATTCTTTCAATTCTTCCGCGTTACCCCGCTCCATTCAGCATTGGGATGGCCTGCCAAACGACATAGTTGACATTCTTTCAATTCTTCCGCGTTACCCCGCGCCATTCAGCATTGGAATGACCTGCCAAACGACATAGTTGACATTCTTTCAATTCTTCCGCGTTACCCCGTGCCATTCAGCATTGGGATGGCCTGCCAAACGACGTAGTTGACATTCTTTCAATTCTTCCGCGTTACCCCGTGCCATTCAGCATTGGAATGACCTGCCAAACGACATAGTTGACATTCTTTCAATTCTTCCGCGTTACCCCGTGCCATTCAGCATTGGGATGGCCTGCCAAACGACGTAGTTCACATTCTTTCAATTCTTCCGCGTTACCCCGTGCCATTCAGCATTGGAATTACGTGCCAAACGACATAGTTGACATTCTTTCAATTCTTCCGCGTTACCCCGTGCCATTCAGCATTGGTATGACCTGCAAAACGACATAGTTGACATTCTTTCAATTCTTCCGCGTTACCCCGTGCCATTCAGCATTGGGATGGCCTGCCAAACGACATAGTTGACATTCTTTCAATTCTTCCGCGTTACCCCGTGCCATTCAGCATTGGAATGACCTGCCAAACCACATTGTTGACATTCTTTCAATTCTTCCGCGTTACCCCGCGCCATTCAGCATTGGAATGACCTGCCAAACGACATAGTTGACATTCTTTCAATTCTTCCGCGTTACCCCGCGCCATTCAGCATTGGGATGACCTGCCAAACGACATAGTTGACATTCTTTCAATTCTTCCGCGTTACCCCGCGCCATTCAGCATTGGAATGACCTGCCAAACGACATAGTTGACATTCTTTCCATTCTTCCGCGTTACCCCGCGCCATTCAGCATAGGAATGACCTGCCAAACGACATAGTTGACATTCTTTCCATTCTTCCGCGTTACCCCGTGCCATTCAGCATTGGAATTACGTGCCAAACGACATAGTTGACATTCTTTCAATTCTTCCGCGTTACCCCGTGCCATTCAGCATTGGAATGACCTGCAAAACGACATAGTTGACATTCTTTCAATTCTTCCGCGTTACCCCGTGCCATTCAGCATTGGGATGGCCTGCCATACGACATAGTTGACATTCTTTCAATTCTTCCGCGTTACCCCGTGCCATTCAGCATTGGAATGACCTGCCAAGCGACATAGTTGACATTCTTTCCATTCTTCCGCGTTACCCCGTGCCATTCAGCATTGGAATGACCTGCCAAACGACGTAGTTCACATTCTTTCAATTCTTCCGCGTTACCCCGTGCCATTCAGCATTGGAATGACCTGCCAAACGACATAGTTGACATTCTTTCAATTCTTCCGCGTTACCCCGTGCCATTCAGCATTGGAATGACCTGCCAAACGACATAGTTGACATTCTTTCAATTCTTCCGCGTTACCCCGCGCCATTCAGCATTGGGATGGCCTGCCAAACGACATAGTTGACATTCTTTCAATTCTTCCGCGTTACCCCGCGCCATTCAGCATTGGAATGACCAGCCAAACGACATAGTTGACATTCTTTCAATTCTTCCGCGTTACCCCGCGCCATTCAGCATTGGAATGACCTGCCAAACGACATAGTTGACATTCTTTCAATTCTTCCGCGTTACCCCGCGCCATTCAGCTATGGAATGACCTGCCAAACGACATAGTTGACATTCTTTCAATTTTTCCGCGTTACCCCGCGCAATTCAGCATTGGGATGACCTGCCATACGACGTAGTTGACATTCTTTCGATTCTTCCGCGTTACCCCGTGCCATTCAGCATTGGGATGTCCTGCCAAATGACTTAGTTGACATTCTTTCAATTCTTCCGCGTTACCCCGCGCCATTCAGCATTGGAATGACCTGCCAAACAACATAGTTGACATTCTTTCAATTCTTCCGCGTTACCCCGTGCCATTCAGCATTGGGATGGCCTGCCAAACGACGTAGTTCACATTCTCTCAATCCTTCCGCGTTACCCCGCGCCATTCAGCATTGGAATGACCTGCCAAACGACATAGTTGACATTCTTTCAATTCTTCCGCGTTACCCCGTGCCATTCAGCATTGGGATGACCTGCCAAACGACATAGTTGACATTCTTTCAATTCTTCCGCGTTACCCCGCGCCATTCAGCATTGGGATGACCTGCCAAACGACATAGTTGACATTCTTTCAATTCTTCCGCGTTACCCAACGCCATCCAGCATTGGAATGACCTGCCAAACGACATAGTTGACATAATTTCAATTCTTCCACGTTACCCCGCGCCATTCAGTATTGGAATGACCTGCCAAACGACATAGTTGACATTCTTTCAATTCTTCCGCGTTACCCCGCACCATTCAGCATTGGGATGGCCTGCCAAACGACATAGTTGACATTCTTTCAATTCTTCCGCGTTACCCCGCACCATTCAGCATTGCGATGGCCTGCCAAACGACATAGTTGACATTCATTCAATTCTTCCGCGTTACCCCGCGCCATTCAGCATTGGAATGACCTGCCAAACGACATAGTTGACATTCTTTCAATTCTTCCGCGTTACCCCGTGCTATTCAGCATTGGAATGACCTGCCAAACGACATAGTTGACATTCTTTCAATTCTTCCGCGTTACCCCGTGCCATTCAGCATTGGGATGGCCTGCCAAACGACGTAGTTGACATTCTTTCAATTCTTCCGCGTTACCCCGTGCCATTCAGCATTGGAATGACCTGCCAAACGACATAGTTGACATTCTTTCAATTCTTCCGCGTTACCCCGCGCCATTCAGCATTGGAATGACCTGCCAAACGACATAGTTGACATTCTTTCAATTCTTCCGCGTTACCCCGTGCCATTCAGCATTGGAATGACCTGCCAAACGACATAGTTGACATTCTTTCAATTCTTCCGCGTTACCCCGTGCCATTCAGCATTGGGAGGGCCTGCCAAACGACGTAGTTGACATTCTTTCAATCCTTCCGCGTTACCCCGCACCATTCAGCATTGGAATGACCTGCCAAACAACATAGTTGACATTCTTTCAATTCTTCCGCGTTACCCCGCGCCATTCAGCATTGGGATGGCCTGCCAAACGACGTAATTCACATTCTTTCAATCCTTCCGCGTTACCCCGCGCCATTCAGCATTGGAATGACCTTCCAAACGACATAGTTGACATTCTTTCAATTCTTCCGCGTTACCCCGCGCCATTCAGCATTGGAATGACCTGCCAAACAACATAGTTGACATTCTTTCAATTCTTCCGCGTTACCCCGTGCCATTCAGCATTGGGATGGCCTGCCAAACGACGTAGTTCACATTCTCTCAATCCTTCCGCGTTACCCCGCGCCATTCAGCATTGGAATGACCTGCCAAACGACATTGTTGACATTCTTTCAATTCTTCCGCGTTACCCCGTGCCATTCAGCATTGGAATTACGAGCCAAACGACATAGTTGACATTCTTTCAATTCTTCCGCGTTACCCCGTGCCATTCAGCATTGGAATGACCTGCAAAACGACATAGTTGACATTCTTTCAATTCTTCCGCGTTACCCCGTGCCATTCATCATTGGGATGGCCTGCCAAACGACATAGTTGACATTCTTTCAATTCTTCCGCGTTACCCCGTGCCATTCAGCATTGCAATGACCAGCCAAGCGACATAGTTGACATTCTTTCCATTCTTCCGCGTTACCCCGTGCCATTCAGCATTGGAATGACCTGCCAAACGACGTAGTTCACATTCTTTCAATTCTTCCGCGTTACCCCGTGCCATTCAGCATTGGAATGACCTGCCAAACGACATAGTTGACATTCTTTCAATTCTTCCGCGTTACCCCGTGCCATTCAGCATTGGAATGACCTGCCAAACGACATAGTTGACATTCTTTCAATTCTTCCGCATTACCCCGCGCCATTCAGCATTGGAATGACCAGCCAAACGACATAGTTGACATTCTTTCAATTCTTCCGCGTTACCCCGCGCCATTCAGCATTGGAATGACCTGCCAAACGACATAGTTGACATTCTTTCAATTCTTCCGCGTTACCCCGCGCCATTCAGCATTGGGATGACCTGCCAAACGACATAGTTGACATTCTTTCAATTCTTCCGCGTTACCCCGCGCCGTTCAGCATTGGAATGACCTGCCAAACGACATAGTTGACATTCTTTCAATTCTTCCGCGTTACCCCGCGCCATTCAGCATTGGGATGACCTGCCAAACGAAGTAGTTGACATTCTTTCGATTCTTCCGCGTTACCCCGTGCCATTCAGCATTCGGATGACCTGCCAAACGACTTAGTTGACATTCTTTCAATCCTTCCGCGTTACCCCGCACCATTCAGCATTGGAATGACCTGCCAAACAACATAGTTGACATTCTTTCAATTCTTCCGCGTTACCCCGCGCCATTCAGCATTGGGATGGCCTGCCAAACGACGTAATTCACATTCTTTCAATCCTTCCGCGTTACCCCGCGCCATTCAGCATTGGAATGACCTTCCAAACGACATAGTTGACATTCTTTCAATTCTTCCGCGTTACCCCGCGCCATTCAGCATTGGGATGACCTGCCAAACGACATAGTTGACATTCTTTCAATTCTTCCGCGTTACCCCGCTCCATTCAGCATTGGAATGACCTGCCAAACGACATAGTTGACATTCTTTCAATTCTTCCGCGTTACCCCGTGCCATTCAGCATTGGGATGACCTGCCAAACGACATAGTTGAGATTCTTTCAATTCTTCCGCGTTACCCCGCGCCATTCAGCATTGGAATGACCTGCCAAACGACATAGTTGACATTCTTTCAATTCTTCCACGTTACCCCGCGCCATTCAGCATTGGGATGACCTGCCAAACGACATAGTTGACATTCTTTCAATTCTTCCGCGTTACCCCGCGCCATTCAGCATTGGAATGACCTGCCAAACGACGTAGTTGACATTCTTTCAATTCTTCAGCATTACCCCGCGCCATTCAGCATTGGAATGACCTGCCAAACCACATAGTTGACATTCTTTCAATTCTTCCGCGTTACCCCGCGCCATTCAGCATTGGGATGACCTGCCAAACGACCTAGTTGACATTCTTTCAATTCTTCCGCGTTACCGCGCGCCATTCAGCATTGGAATGACCTGCCAAACGACATAGTTGACATTATTTCAATTCTTCCGCGTTACCCCGCGCCATTCAGCATTGGAATGACCTGCCAAACGACATAGTTGACATTCTTTCAATTCTTCCGCGTTACCCCGTGCCATTCAGCATTGGGATGACCTGCCAAACGACATAGTTGACATTCTTTCAATTCTTCCGCGTTACCCCGCGCCATTCCGCATTGGAATGACCTGCCAAACGGCATAGCTGACATTCTTTCAATTCTTCCGCGTTACCCCGCACCATTCAGCATTGGGATGGCCTGCCAAACGACATAGTTGACATTCTTTCAATTCTTCCGCGTTACCCCGCGCCATTCAGCATTGGAATGACCAGCCAAACGACATAGTTGACATTCTTTCAATTCTTCCGCGTTACCCCGCGCCATTCAGCATTGGAATGACCAGCCAAACGACATAGTTGACATTCTTTCAATTCTTCCGCGTTACCCCGCGCCATTCAGCATTGGAATGACCTGCCAAACGACAAAGTTGACATTCTTTCAATTCTTCCGCGTTACCCCGTGCCATTCAGCATTGGGATGACCTGCCAAACGACATAGTTGACCTTCTTTCAATTCTTCCGCGTTACCCCGCGCCATTCAGCATTGGAATGACCTGCCAAACGACATAGTTGACATTCTTTCAATTCTTCCGCGTTACCCCGCGCCATTCAGCATTGGGATGACCTGCCAAACGACATAGTTGACATTCTTTCAATTCTTCCGCGTTACCCCGTGCCATTCAGCATTGGGATGACCTGCCAAACGACATAGTTGACATTATTTCAATTCTTCCGCGTTACCCCGCGCCATTCAGCATTGGGATGACCTGCCAAACGACATAGTTGACATTCTTTCAATTCTTCCGCATTACCCCGCGCCATTCAGCATTGGAATGACCTGCCAAACGACATAGTTGACATTCTTTCCATTCTTCCGCGTTACCCCGTGCCATTCAGCATTGGAATGACCTGCCAAACCACATTGTTGACATTCTTTCAATTCTTCCGCGTTACCCCGCGCCATTCACCATTGGAATGACCTGCCAAACGACATAGTTGACATTCTTTCAATTCTTCCGCGTTACCCCGCGCCATTCAGCATTGGGATGACCTGCCAAACGACATAGTTGACCTTCTTTCAATTCTTCCGCGTTACCCCGTGCCATTCAGCATTGGAATGACCTGCCAAACGACATAGTTGACATTCTTTCAATTCTTCCGCGTTACCCCGTGCCATTCAGCATTGGGATGACCTGCCAAACGACATAGTTGACATTCTTTCAATTCTTCCGCGTTACCCCGCCCCATTCAGCATTGGAATGACCTGCCAAACGACATAGTTGACATTCTTTCAATTCTTCCGCGTTACCCCGCGCCATTCAGCATTGGGATGACCTGCCAAACGACATAGTTGACATTCTTTCAATTCTTCCGCGTTACCCCGCGCCATTCAGCATTGGAATGACCTGCCAAACGACATAGTTGACATTCTTTCCATTCTTCCGCGTTACCCCGCGCCATTCAGCATAGGAATGACCTGCCAAACGACATAGTTGACATTCTTTCCATTCTTCCGCGTTACCCCGTGCCATTCAGCATTGGAATGACCTGCCAAACCACATTGTTGACATTCTTTCAATTCTTCCGCGTTACCCCGTGCCATTCAGCATTGGAATGACCTGCCAAACGACATAGTTGACATTCTTTCAATTCTTCCGCGTTACCCCGTGCCATTCAGCATTGGAATGACCTGCCAAACGACATAGTTGACATTCTTTCAATTCTTCCGCGTTACCCCGTGCCATTCAGCATTGGGATGGCCTGCCAAACGACGTAGTTGACATTCTTTCAATTCTTCCGCGTTACCCCGTGCCACTCAGCATTGGAATGACCTGCCAAACGACATAGTTGACATTCTTTCAATTCTTCCGCGTTACCCCGTGCCATTCAGCATTGGGATGGCCTGCCAAACGACGTAGTTCACATTCTTTCCATTCTTCCGCGTTACCCCGTGCCATTCAGCATTGGAATTACCTGCCAAACGACATAGTTGACATTCTTTCAGTTCTTCCGCGTTACCCCGTGCCATTCAGCATTGGGATGACCTGCCAAACGACATAGTTGACATTCTTTCAATTCTTCCGCGTTACCCCTTGCCATTCAGCATTGGGATGGCCTGCCAAACGACATAGTTGACATTCTTTCAATTCTTCCACGTTACCCCGTGCCATTCAGCATTGGAATGACCTGCCAAGCGACATAGTTGACATTCTTTCCATTCTTCCGCGTTACCCCATGCCATTCAGCATTGGAATGACCTGCCAAACGACGTAGTTCACATTCTTTCAATTCTTCCGCGTTACCCCGTGCCATTCAGCATTGGAATGACCTGCCAAACGACATAGTTGACATTCTTTCAATTCTTCCGCGTTACCCCGCGCCATTCAGCATTGGAATGACCTGCCAAACGACATAGTTGACATTCTTTCAATTCTTCCGCGTTACCCCGCGCCATTCAGCATTGGAATGACCTGCCAAACGACATAGTTGACATTCTTTCAATTCTTCCGCATTACCCCGCGCCATCCAGCATTGGAATGACCTGCCAAACGACATAGTTGACATTCCTCCAATTCTTCCGCGTTACCCCGCGCCATTCAGCATTGGGATGACCTGCCAAGCGACATAGTTGACATTCTTTCAATTCTTCCTCGTTACCCCGCGCCATTCAGCATTGGAATGACCTGCCAAACGACATAGTGGACATTCTTTCAATTCTTCCGCGTTACCCCGCGCCATTCAGCATTGGAATGACCTGCCAAACGACATAGTTGACATTCTTTCAATTCTTCCGCGTTACCCCGTGCCATTCAGCATTGGGATGACCTGCCAAACGACATAGTTGACATTCTTTCAATTCTTCCGCGTTACCCCGCGCCATTCAGCATTGGAATGACCGGCCAAACGACATAGTTGACATTCTTTCAATTCTTCCGCGTTACCCCGCGCCATTCAGCATTGGGATGGCCTGCCAAACGACATAGTTGACATTTTTTCAATTCTTCCGCGTTACCCCGCGCCATTCAGCATTGGAATGACCAGCCAAACGACATAGTTGACATTCTTTCAATTCTTCCGCGTTACCCCGCGCCATTCAGCATTGGAATGACCTGCCAAACGACATAGTTGACATTCCTTCAATTCTTCGGCGTTACCCCGTGCAATTCAGCATTGGGATGACCTGCCAAACGACATAGTTGACATTCTTTCAATTCTTCCGCGTTATCCCGCGCCATTCAGCTTGGGAATGACCTGCCAAACGACATAGTTGACATTCTTTCAATTTTTCCGCGTCACCCCGCGCCATTCAGCATTGGGATGACCTGCCATACGACGTAGTTGACATTCTTTCGATTCTTCCGCGTTACTCCGTGCCATTCAGCATTGGGATGACCTGCCAAAAGACTTAGTTGACATTCTTTCAATTCTTCCGCGTTACCCCGCGCCATTCAGCATTGGAATGACCTGCCAAACAACATATTTGACATTCTTTCAATTCTTCCGCGTTACCCCGTGCCATTCAGCATTGGGATGGCCTGCCAAACGACGTAGTTCACATTCTTTCAATCCTTCCGCGTTACCCCGCGCCATTCAGCATTGGAATGACCTGCCAAACGACATATTTGACATTCTTTCAATTCTTCCGCGTTACCCCGTGCCATTCAGCATTGGGATGACCTGCCAAACGACATAGTTGACATTCTTTCAATTCTTCCGCGTTACCCTGCGCCATTCAGCATTGGGATGACCTGCCAATCGACATAGTTGACATTCTTTCAATTCTTCCGCGTTACCCCGCGCCATCCAGCATTGGAATGACCTGCCAAACGACATAGTTGACATTATTTCAATTCTTCCGCGTTACCCCGCGCCATTCAGCATTGGAATGACCTGCCAAACGACATAGTTGACATTCTATCAATTCTTCCGCGTTACCCCGTGCCATTCAGCATTGGGATGACCTGCCAAACGACATAGTTGACATTCTTTCAATTCTTCCGCGTTACCCCGCGCCATTCAGCATTGGAATGACCTGCCAAACGACATAGTTGACATTCTTTCAATTCTTCCGCGTTACCCCGCGCCATTCAGCATTGGAATGACGTGCCAAACGACATAGTTGACATTCTTTCCATTCTTCCGCGTTACCCCGCGCCATTCAGCATAGGAATGACCTGCCAAACGACATCGTTGACATTCTTTCCATTCTTCCGCGTTACCCCGTGCCATTCAGCATTGGAATGACCTGCCAAACCACATTGTTGACATTCTTTCAATTCTTCCGCGTTACCCCGTGCCATTCAGCATTGGAATGACCTGCCAAACGACATAGTTGACATTCTTTCAATTCTTCCGCGTTACCCCGTCCCATTCAGCATTGGAATGACCTGCCAAACGACATAGTTGACATTCTTTCAATTCTTCCGCGTTACCCCGTGCCATTCAGCATTGGGATGGCCTGCCAAACGACGTAGTTGACATTCTTTCAATTCTTCCGCGTTACCCCGTGCCACTCAGCATTGGAATGACCTGCCAAACGACATAGTTGACATTCTTTCAATGCTTCCGCGTTACCCCGTGCCATTCAGCATTGGGATGGCCTGCCAAACGACGTAGTTCACATTCTTTCAATTCTTCCGCGTTACCCCGTGCCATTCAGCATTGGAATTACCTGCCAAACGACATAGTTGACATTCTTTCAATTCTTCCGCGTTACCCCGTGCCATTCAGCATTGGAATGACCTGCAAAACGACATAGTTGACATTCTTTCAATTCTTCCGCGTTACCCCGTGCCATTCAGCATTGGGATGGCCTGCCAAACGACATAGTTGACATTCTTTCAATTCTTCCGCGTTACCCCGTGCCATTCAGCATTGGAATGACCTGCCAAGCGACATAGTTGACATTCTTTCCATTCTTCCGCGTTACCCCGTGCCATTCAGCATTGGAATGACCTGCCAAACGACGTAGTTCACATTCTTTCAATTCTTCCGCGTTACCCCGTGCCATTCAGCATTGGAATGACCTGCCAAACGACATAGTTGACATTCTTTCAATTCTTCCGCGTTACCCCGTGCCATTCAGCATTGGAATGACCTGCCAAACGACATAGTTGACATTCTTTCAATTCTTCCGCGTTACCCCGCGCCATTCAGCATTGGAATGACCTGCCAAACGACATAGTTGACATTCTTTCAATTCTTCCGCATTACTCCGCGCCATCCAGCATTGGAATGACCTGCCAAACGACATAGTTGACATTCCTTCAATTCTTCCGCGTTACCCCGCGCCATTCAGCATTGGGATGACCTGCCAAGCGACATAGTTGACATTCTTTCAATTCTTCCTCGTTACCCCGCGCCATTCAGCATTGGAATGACCTGCCAAACGACATAGTTGACATTCTTTCAATTCTTCCGCGTTACCCCGCGCCATTCAGCATTGGAATGACCTGCCAAACGACATAGTTGACATTCTTTCAATTCTTCCGCGTTACCCCGCGCCATTCAGCATTGGAATGACCTGCCAAACGACATAGTTGACATTCTTTCCATTCTTCCGCGTTACCCCGTGCCATTCAGCATTGGAATGACCTGCCAAACCACATTGTTGACATTCTTTCAATTCCTCCGCGTTACCCCGTGCCATTCAGCATTGGAATGACCTGCCAAACGACATAGTTGACATTCTTTCAATTCTTCCGCGTTACCCCGTGCCATTCAGCATTGGAATGACCTGCCAAACGATATAGTTGACATTCTTTCAATTCTTCCGCGTTACCCCGTGCCATTCAGCATTGGGATGGCCTGCCAAACGACGTAGTTGACATTCTTTCAATTCTTCCGCGTTACCCCGTGCCACTCAGCATTGGAATGACCTGCCAAACGACATAGTTGACATTCTTTCAATTCTTCCGCGTTACCCCGTGCCATTCAGCATTGGGATGGCCTGCCAAACGACGTAGTTCACATTCTTTCAATTCTTCCGCGTTACCCCGTGCCATTCAGCATTGGAATGACCTGCCAAACGACATAGTTGACATTCTTTCAATTCTTCCGCGTTACCCCGTGCCATTCAGCATTGGAATGACCTGCCAAACGACATAGTTGACATTCTTTCAATTCTTCCGCGTTACCCCGCGCCATTCAGCATTGGAATGACCTGCCAAACGACATAGTTGACATTCTTTCAATTCTTCCGCATTACCCCGCGCCATCCAGCATTGGAATGACCTGCCAAACGACATAGTTGACATTCCTTCAATTCTTCCGCGTTACCCCGCGCCATTCAGCATTGGGATGACCTGCCAAGCGACATAGTTGACATTCTGTCAATTCTTCCTCGTTACGCCGCGCCATTCAGCATTGGAATGACCTGCCAAACGACATAGTTGACATTCTTTCAATTCTTCCGCGTTACCCCGCGCCATTCAGCATTGGAATGACCTGCCAAACGACATAGTTGACATTCTTTCAATTCTTCCGCGTTACCCCGTGCCATTCAGCATTGGGATGACCTGCCAAACGACATAGTTGACATTCTTTCAATTCTTCCGCGTTACCCCGCGCCATTCAGCATTGGAATGACCGGCCAAACGACATAGTTGACATTCTTTCAATTCTTCCGCGTTACCCCGCGCCATTCAGCATTGGGATGGCCTGCCAAACGACATAGTTGACATTCTTTCAATTCTTCCGCGTTACCCCGCGCCATTCAGCATTGGAATGACCAGCCAAACGACATAGTTGACATTCTTTCAATTCTTCCGCGTTACCCCGCGCCATTCAGCATTGGAATGACCTGCCAAACGACATAGTTGACATTCCTTCAATTCTTCGGCGTTACCCCGTGCAATTCAGCATTGGGATGACCTGCCAAACGACATAGTTGACATTCTTTCAATTCTTCCGCGTTACCCCGCGCCATTCAGCTTTGGAATGACCTGCCAAACGACATAGTTGCCATTCTTTCAATTTTTCCGCGTTACCCCGCGCCATTCAGCATTGGGATGACCTGCCATACGACGTAGTTGACATTCTTTCGATTCTTCCGCGTTACCCCGTGCCATTCAGCATTGGGATGACCTGCCAAAAGACTTAGTTGACATTCTTTCAATTCTTCCGCGTTACCCCGCGCCATTCAGCATTGGAATGACCTGCCAAACAACATATTTGACATTCTTTCAATTCTTCCGCGTTACCCCGTGCCATTCAGCATTGGGATGGCCTGCCAAACGACGTAGTTCACATTCTTTCAATCCTTCCGCGTTACCCCGCGTCATTCAGCATTGGAATGACCTGCCAAACGACATATTTGACATTCTTTCAATTCTTCCGCGTTACCCCGTGCCATTCAGCATTGGGATGACCTGCCAAACGACATAGTTGACATTCTTTCAATTCTTCCGCGTTACCCTGCGCCATTCAGCATTGGGATGACCTGCCAAACGACATAGTTTACATTCTTTCAATTCTTCCGCGTTACCCCGCGCCATCCAGCATTGGAATGACCTGCCAAACGACATAGTTGACATTATTTCAATTCTTCCGCGTTACCCCGCGCCATTCAGCATTGGAATGACCTGCCAAACGACATAGTTGACATTCTATCAATTCTTCCGCGTTACCCCGTGCCATTCAGCATTGGGATGACCTGCCAAACGACATAGTTGACATTCTTTCAATTCTTCCGCGTTACCCCGCGCCATTCAGCATGGGAATGACCTGCCAAATGACATAGTTGACATTCTTTCAATTCTTCCGCGTTACCCCGCGCCATTCAGCATTGGAATGACCTGCCAAACGAGATAGTTGACATTCTTTCCATTCTTCCGCGTTACCCCGCGCCATTCAGCATAGGAATGACCTGCCAAACGACATAGTTGACATTCTTTCCATTCTTCCGCGTTACCCCGTGCCATTCAGCATTGGAATGACCTGCCAAGCCACATTGTTGACATTCTTTCAATTCTTCCGCGTTACCCCGTGCCATTCAGCATTGGAATGACCTGCCAAACGACATAGTTGACATTCTTTCAATTCTTCCGCGTTACCCCGTCCCATTCAGCATTGGAATGACCTGCCAAACGACATAGTTGACATTCTTTCAATTCTTCCGCGTTACCCCGTGCCATTCAGCATTGGGATGGCCTGCCAAACGACGTAGTTGACATTCTTTCAATTCTTCCGCGTTACCCCGTGCCATTCAGCATTGGAATGACCTGCCAAACGACATAGTTGACATTCTTTCAATTCTTCCGCGTTACCCCGTGCCATTCAGCATTGGGATGGCCTGCCAAACGACGTAGTTGACATTCTTTCAATTCTTCCGCGTTACCCCGTGCCATTCACCATTGGAATGACCTGCCAAACGACATAGTTGACATTCTTTCAATTCTTCCGCGTTACCCCGCGCCATTCAGCATTGGGATGACCTGCCAAACGACATAGTTGACATTCTTTCAATTCTTCCGCGTTACCCCGTGCCATTCAGCATTGGGATGACCTGCCAAACGACATAGTTGACATTATTTCAATTCTTCCGCGTTACCCCGCGCCATTCAGCATTGGGATGACCTGCCAAACGACATAGTTGACATTCTTTCAATTCTTCCGCATTACCCCGCGCCATTCAGCATTGGAATGACCTGCCAAACGACATAGTTGACATTCTTTCCATTCTTCCGCGTTACCCCGTGCCATTCAGCATTGGAATGACCTGCCAAACCACATTGTTGACATTCTTTCAATTCTTCCGCGTTACCCCGCGCCATTCAGCATTGGAATGACCTGCCAAACGACATAGTTGACATTCTTTCAATTCTTCCGCGTTACCCCGCGCCATTCAGCATTGGGATGACCTGCCAAACGACATAGTTGACCTTCTTTCAATTCTTCCGCGTTACCCCGTGCCATTCAGCATTGGAATGACCTGCCAAACGACATAGTTGACATTCTTTCAATTCTTCCGCGTTACCCCGTGCCATTCAGCATTGGGATGACCTGCCAAACGACATAGTTGACATTCTTTCAATTCTTCCGCGTTACCCCGCCCCATTCAGCATTGGAATGACCTGCCAAACGACATAGTTGACATTCTTTCAATTCTTCCGCGTTACCCCGCGCCATTCAGCATTGGGATGACCTGCCAAACGACATAGTTGACATTCTTTCAATTCTTCCGCGTTACCCCGCGCCATTCAGCATTGGAATGACCTGCCAAACGACATAGTTGATATTCTTTCCATTCTTCCGCGTTACCCCGCGCCATTCAGCATAGGAATGACCTGCCAAACGACATAGTTGACATTCTTTCCATTCTTCCGCGTTACCCCGTGCCATTCAGCATTGGAATTACCTGCCAAACCACATTGTTGACATTCTTTCAATTCTTCCGCGTTACCCCGTGCCATTCAGCATTGGAATGACCTGCCAAACGACATAGTTGACATTCTTTCAATTCTTCCGCGTTACCCCGTGCCATTCAGCATTGGAATGACCTGCCAAACGACATAGTTGACATTCTTTCAATTCTTCCGCGTTACCCCGTGCCATTCAGCATTGGGATGGCCTGCCAAACGACGTAGTTGACATTCTTTCAATTCTTCCGCGTTACCCCGTGCCACTCAGCATTGGAATGACCTGCCAAACGACATAGTTGACATTCTTTCAATTCTTCCGCGTTACCCCGTGCCATTCAGCATTGGGATGGCCTGCCAAACGACGTAGTTCACATTCTTTCAATTCTTCCGCGTTACCCCGTGCCATTCAGCATTGGAATTACCTGCCAAACGACATAGTTGACATTCTTTCAATTCTTCCGCGTTACCCCGTGCCATTCAGCATTGGAATGACCAGCAAAACGACATAGTTGACATTCTTTCAATTCTTCCGCGTTACCCCGTGCCATTCAGCATTGGGATGGCCTGCCAAACGACATAGTTGACATTCTTTCAATTCTTCCGCGTTACCCCGTGCCATTCAGCATTGGAATGACCTGCCAAGCGACATAGTTGACATTCTTTCCATTCTTCCGCGTTACCCCGTGCCATTCAGCATTGGAATGACCTGCCAAACGACGTAGTTCACATTCTTTCAATTCTTCCGCGTTACCCCGTGCCATTCAGCATTGGAATGACCTGCCAAACGACATAGTTGACATTCTTTCAATTCTTCCGCGTTACCCCGTGCCATTCAGCATTGGAATGACCTGCCAAACGACATAGTTGACATTCTTTCAATTCTTCCGCGTTACCCCGCGCCATTCAGCATTGGAATGACCTGCCAAACGACATAGTTGACATTCTTTCAATTCTTCCGCATTACCCCGCGCCATCCAGCATTGGAATGACCTGCCAAACGACATAGTTGACATTCCTTCAATTCTTCCGCGTTACCCCGCGCCATTCAGCATTGGGATGACCTGCCAAGCGACATAGTTGACATTCTTTCAATTCTTCCTCGTTACCCCGCGCCATTCAGCATTGGAATGACCTGCCAAACGACATAGTTGACATTCTTTCAATTCTTCCGCGTTACCCCGCGCCATTCAGCATTGGAATGACCTGCCAAACGACATAGTTGACATTCTTTCAATTCTTCCGTGTTACCCCGTGCCATTCAGCATTGGGATGACCTGCCAAACGACATAGTTGACATTCTTTCAATTCTTCCGCGTTACCCCGCGCCATTCAGCATTGGAATGACCGGCCAAACGACATAGTTGACATTCTTTCAATTCTTCCGCGTTACCCCGCGCCATTCAGCATTGGGATGGCCTGCCAAACGACATAGTTGACATTCTTTCAATTCCTCCGCGTTACCCCGCGCCATTCAGCATTGGAATGACCAGCCAAACGACATAGTTGACATTCTTTCAATTCTTCCGCGTTACCCCGCGCCATTCAGCATTGGAATGACCTGCCAAACGACATAGTTGACATTCCTTCAATTCTTCGGCGTTACCCCGTGCAATTCAGCATTGGGATGACCTGCCAAACGACATAGTTGACATTCTTTCAATTCTTCCGCGTTACCCCGCGCCATTCAGCTTTGGAATGACCTGCCAAACGACATAGTTGCCATTCTTTCAATTTTTCCGCGTTACCCCGCGCCATTCAGCATTGGGATGACCTGCCATACGACGTAGTTGACATTCTTTCGATTCTTCCGCGTTACCCCGCGCCATTCAGCATTGGAATGACCTGCCAAAAGACTTAGTTGACATTCTTTCAATTCTTCCGCGTTACCCCGCGCCATTCAGCATTGGAATGACCTGCCAAACAACATATTTGACATTCTTTCAATTCTTCCGCGTTACCCCGTGCCATTCAGCATTGGAATGACCTGCCAAACGACATAGTTGACATTCTTTCAATTCTTCCGCGTTACCCCGTGCCATTCAGCATTGGGATGGCCTGCCAAACCACGTAGTTCACATTCTTTCAATTCTTCCGCGTTACCCCTTGCCATTCAGCATTGGAATTACGTGCCAAACGACATAGTTGACATTCTTTCAATTCTTCCGCGTTACCCCATGCCGTTCAGCATTGGAATGACCTGCAAAACGACATAGTTGACATTCTTTCAATTCTTCCGCGTTACCCCGTGCCATTCAGCATTGGGATGGCCTGCCAAACGACATAGTTGACATTCTTTCAATTCTTCCGCGTTACCCCGTGCCATTCAGCATTGCAATGACCTGCCAAACGACGTAGTTCACATTCTTTCAATTCTTCCGCGTTACCCCGTGCCATTCAGCATTGGAATGACCTGCCAAACGACATAGTTGACATTCTTTCAATTCTTCCGCGTTACCCCGTGCCATTCAGCATTGGAATGACCTGCCAAACGACATAGTTGACATTCTTTCAATTCTTCCGCGTTACCCCGCGCCATTCAGCATTGGAATGACCAGCCAAACGACATAGTTGACATTCTTTCAATTCTTCCGCGTTACCCCGCGCCATTCAGCATTGGAATGACCTGCCAAACGACATAGTTGACATTCTTTCAATTCTTCCGCGTTACCCCGCGCCATTCAGCATTGGGATGACCTGCCAAACGACATAGTTGACATTCTTTCAATTCTTCCGCGTTACCCCGCGCCGTTCAGCATTGGAATGACCTGCCAAACGACATAGTTGACATTCTTTCAATTCTTCCGCGTTACCCCGCGCCATTCAGCATTGGGATGACCTGCCAAACGACGTAGTTGACATTCTTTCGATTCTTCCGCGTTACCCCGTGCCATTCAGCATTCGGATGACCTGCCAAACGACTTAGTTGACATTCTTTCAATCCTTCCGCGTTACCCCGCACCATTCAGCATTGGAATGACCTGCCAAACAACATAGCTGACATTCTTTCAATTCTTCCGCGTTACCCCGCGCCATTCAGCATTGGGATGGCCTGCCAAACGACGTAATTCACATTCTTTCAATCCTTCCGCGTTACCCCGCGCCATTCAGCATTGGAATGACCTTCCAAACGACATAGTTGACATTCTTTCAATTCTTCCGCGTTACCCCGCGCCATTCAGCATTGGGATGACCTGCCAAACGACATAGTTGACATTCTTTCAATACTTCCGCGTTACCTCGCGCCATTCAGCATTGGAATGACCTGCCAAACGACACAGTTGACATTATTTCAATTCTTCCGCGTTACCCCGCTCCATTCAGCATTGGAATGACCTGCCAAACGACATACTTGACATTCTTTCAATTCTTCCGCGTTACCCCGTGCCATTCAGCATTGGGATGACCTGCCAAACGACATAGTTGAGATTCTTTCAATTCTTCCGCGTTACCCCGCGCCATTCAGCATTGGAATGACCTGCCAAACGACATAGTTGACATTCTTTCAATTCTTCCACGTTACCCCGCGCCATTCAGCATTGGGATGACCTGCCAAACGACATAGTTGACATTCTTTCAATTCTTCCGCGTTACCCCGCGCCATTCAGCATTGGAATGACCTGCCAAACGACGTAGTTGACATTCTTTCAATTCTTCCGCATTACCCCGCGCCATTCAGCATTGGAATGACCTGCCAAACCACATAGTTGACATTCTTTCAATTCTTCCGCGTTACCCCGCGCCATTCAGCATTGGAATGACCAGCCAAACGACATAGTTGACATTCTTTCAATTCTTCCGCGTTTCCCCGCGCCATTCAGCATTGGAATGACCTGCCAAACGACAAAGTTGACATTCTTTCAATTCTTCCGCGTTACCCCGCGCCATTCAGCATTGGAATGACCTGCCAAACGACATAGTTGACATTCTTTCAATTCTTCCGCGTTACCCCGCGCCATTCAGCATTGGAATGACCTGCCAAACGACATAGTTGACATTCTTTCAATTCTTCCGCGTTACCCCGTGCCATTCAGAATTGGGATGGCCTGCCAAACGACGTAGTTCACATTCTTTCAATTCTTCCGCGTTACCCCGTGCCATTCAGCATTGGAATGACCTGCCAAACGACATAGTTGACATTATTTCAATTCTTCCGCGTTACCCCGCTCCATTCAGCATTGGAATGACCTGCCAAATGACATAGTTGACATTCTTTCAATTCTTCCGCGTTTCCCCGCGCCATTCAGCATTGGAATGACCTGCCAAACGACATAGTTGACATTCTTTCAATTCTTCCGCGTTACCCCGCGCCATTCAGCATTGGAATGACCAGCCAAACGACATAGTTGACATTCTTTCCATTCTTCCGCGTTACCCCGTGCCATTCAGCATTGGAATTACCTGCCAAACCACATTGTTGACATTCTTTCAATTCTTCCGCGTTACCCCGCGCCATTCAGCATTGGAATGACCTGCCAAACGACATAGTTGACATTCTTTCAATTCTTCCGCGTTACCCCGCGCCATTCAGCATTGGGATGACCTGCCAAACGACATAGTTGACCTTCTTTCAATTCTTCCGCGTTACCCCGTGCCATTCAGCATTGGAATGACCTGCCAAACGACATAGTTGACATTCTTTCAATTCTTCCGCGTTACCCCGTGCCATTCAGCATTGGGATGACCTGCCAAACGACATAGTTGACATTCTTTCAATTCTTCCGCGTTACCCCGCCCCATTCAGCATTGGAATGACCTGCCAAACGACATAGTTGACATTCTTTCAATTCTTCCGCGTTACCCCGCGCCATTCAGCATTGGGATGACCTGCCAAACGACATAGTTGACATTCTTTCAATTCTTCCGCGTTACCCCGCGCCATTCAGCATTGGAATGACCTGCCAAACGACATAGTTGATATTCTTTCCATTCTTCTGCGTTACCCCGCGCCATTCAGCATAGGAATGACCTGCCAAACGACATAGTTGACATTCTTTCCATTCTTCCGCGTTACCCCGTGCCATTCAGCATTGGAATTACCTGCCAAACCACATTGTTGACATTCTTTCAATTCTTCCGCGTTACCCCGTGCCATTCAGCATTGGAATGACCTGCCAAACGACATAGTTGACATTCTTTCAATTCTTCCGCGTTACCCCGTGCCATTCAGCATTGGAATGACCTGCCAAACGACATAGTTGACATTCTTTCAATTCTTCCGCGTTACCCCGTGCCATTCAGCATTGGGATGGCCTGCCAAACGACGTAGTTGACATTCTTTCAATTCTTCCGCGTTACCCCGTGCCACACAGCATTGGAATGACCTGCCAAACGACATAGTTGACATTCTTTCAATTCTTCCGCGTTACCCCGTGCCATTCAGCATTGGGATGGCCTGCCAAACGACGTAGTTGACATTCTTTCAATTCTTCCGCGTTACCCCGCGCCATTCAGCATTGGAATGACCTGCCAAACGACATAGTTGACATTCTTTCAATTCTTCCGCGTTACCCCGCGCCATTCAGCATTGGGATGACCTGCCAAACGACATAGTTGACATTCTTTCAATTCTTCCGCGTTACCCCGCGCCGTTCAGCATTGGAATGACCTGCCAAACGACATAGTTGACATTCTTTCAATTCTTCCGCGTTACCCCGCGCCATTCAGCATTGGGATGACCTGCCAAACGACGTAGTTGACATTCTTTCGATTCTTCCGCGTTACCCCGTGCCATTCAGCATTCGGATGACCTGCCAAACGACTTAGTTGACATTCTTTCAATCCTTCCGCGTTACCCCGCACCATTCAGCATTGGAATGACCTGCCAAACAACATAGCTGACATTCTTTCAATTCTTCCGCGTTACCCCGCGCCATTCAGCATTGGGATGGCCTGCCAAACGACGTAATTCACATTCTTTCAATCCTTCCGCGTTACCCCGCGCCATTCAGCATTGGAATGACCTTCCAAACGACATAGTTGACATTCTTTCAATTCTTCCGCGTTACCCCGCGCCATTCAGCATTGGGATGACCTGCCAAACGACATAGTTGACATTCTTTCAATACTTCCGCGTTACCTCGCGCCATTCAGCATTGGAATGACCTGCCAAACGACACAGTTGACATTATTTCAATTCTTCCGCGTTACCCCGCTCCATTCAGCATTGGAATGACCTGCCAAACGACATACTTGACATTCTTTCAATTCTTCCGCGTTACCCCGTGCCATTCAGCATTGGGATGACCTGCCAAACGACATAGTTGAGATTCTTTCAATTCTTCCGCGTTACCCCGCGCCATTCAGCATTGGAATGACCTGCCAAACGACATAGTTGACATTCTTTCAATTCTTCCACGTTACCCCGCGCCATTCAGCATTGGGATGACCTGCCAAACGACATAGTTGACATTCTTTCAATTCTTCCGCGTTACCCCGCGCCATTCAGCATTGGAATGACCTGCCAAACGACGTAGTTGACATTCTTTCAATTCTTCCGCATTACCCCGCGCCATTCAGCATTGGAATGACCTGCCAAACCACATAGTTGACATTCTTTCAATTCTTCCGCGTTACCCCGCGCCATTCAGCATTGGAATGACCAGCCAAACGACATAGTTGACATTCTTTCAATTCTTCCGCGTTTCCCCGCGCCATTCAGCATTGGAATGACCTGCCAAACGACAAAGTTGACATTCTTTCAATTCTTCCGCGTTACCCCGCGCCATTCAGCATTGGAATGACCTGCCAAACGACATAGTTGACATTCTTTCAATTCTTCCGCGTTACCCCGCGCCATTCAGCATTGGAATGACCTGCCAAACGACATAGTTGACATTCTTTCAATTCTTCCGCGTTACCCCGTGCCATTCAGAATTGGGATGGCCTGCCAAACGACGTAGTTCACATTCTTTCAATTCTTCCGCGTTACCCCGTGCCATTCAGCATTGGAATGACCTGCCAAACGACATAGTTGACATTATTTCAATTCTTCCGCGTTACCCCGCTCCATTCAGCATTGGAATGACCTGCCAAATGACATAGTTGACATTCTTTCAATTCTTCCGCGTTTCCCCGCGCCATTCAGCATTGGAATGACCTGCCAAACGACATAGTTGACATTCTTTCAATTCTTCCGCGTTACCCCGCGCCATTCAGCATTGGAATGACCAGCCAAACGACATAGTTGACATTCTTTCCATTCTTCCGCGTTACCCCGTGCCATTCAGCATTGGAATTACCTGCCAAACCACATTGTTGACATTCTTTCAATTCTTCCGCGTTACCCCGCGCCATTCAGCATTGGAATGACCTGCCAAACGACATAGTTGACATTCTTTCAATTCTTCCGCGTTACCCCGCGCCATTCAGCATTGGGATGACCTGCCAAACGACATAGTTGACCTTCTTTCAATTCTTCCGCGTTACCCCGTGCCATTCAGCATTGGAATGACCTGCCAAACGACATAGTTGACATTCTTTCAATTCTTCCGCGTTACCCCGTGCCATTCAGCATTGGGATGACCTGCCAAACGACATAGTTGACATTCTTTCAATTCTTCCGCGTTACCCCGCCCCATTCAGCATTGGAATGACCTGCCAAACGACATAGTTGACATTCTTTCAATTCTTCCGCGTTACCCCGCGCCATTCAGCATTGGGATGACCTGCCAAACGACATAGTTGACATTCTTTCAATTCTTCCGCGTTACCCCGCGCCATTCAGCATTGGAATGACCTGCCAAACGACATAGTTGATATTCTTTCCATTCTTCTGCGTTACCCCGCGCCATTCAGCATAGGAATGACCTGCCAAACGACATAGTTGACATTCTTTCCATTCTTCCGCGTTACCCCGTGCCATTCAGCATTGGAATTACCTGCCAAACCACATTGTTGACATTCTTTCAATTCTTCCGCGTTACCCCGTGCCATTCAGCATTGGAATGACCTGCCAAACGACATAGTTGACATTCTTTCAATTCTTCCGCGTTACCCCGTGCCATTCAGCATTGGAATGACCTGCCAAACGACATAGTTGACATTCTTTCAATTCTTCCGCGTTACCCCGTGCCATTCAGCATTGGGATGGCCTGCCAAACGACGTAGTTGACATTCTTTCAATTCTTCCGCGTTACCCCGTGCCACACAGCATTGGAATGACCTGCCAAACGACATAGTTGACATTCTTTCAATTCTTCCGCGTTACCCCGTGCCATTCAGCATTGGGATGGCCTGCCAAACGACGTAGTTCACATTCTTTCAATTCTTCCGCGTTACCCCGTGCCATTCAGCATTGGAATTACCTGCCAAACGACATAGTTGACATTCTTTCAATTCTTCCACGTTACCCCGTGCCATTCAGCATTGGAATGACCTGCAAAACGACATAGTTGACATTCTTTCAATTCTTCCGCGTTACCCCGTGCCATTCAGCATTGGGATGGCCTGCCAAACGACATAGTTGACATTCTTTCAATTCTTCCGCGTTACCCCGTGCCATTCAGCATTGGAATGACCTGCCAAGCGACATAGTTGACATTCTTTCCATTCTTCCGCGTTACCCCGTACCATTCAGCATTGGAATGACCTGCCAAACGACGTAGTTCACATTCTTTCAATTCTTCCGCGTTACCCCGTGCCATTCAGCATTGGAATGACCTGCCAAACGACATAGTTGACATTCTTTCAATTCTTCCGCGTTACCCCGTGCCATTCAGCATTGGAATGACCTGCCAAACGACATAGTTGACATTCTTTCAATTCTTCCGCGTTACCCCGCGCCATTCAGCATTGGAATGACCTGCCAAACGACATAGTTGACATTCTTTCAATTCTTCCGCATTACCCCGCGCCATCCAGCATTGGAATGACCTGCCAAACGACATAGTTGACATTCCTTCAATTCTTCCGCGTTACCCCGCGCCATTCAGCATTGGGATGACCTGCCAAGCGACATAGTTGACATTCTTTCAATTCTTCCTCGTTACCCCGCGCCATTCAGCATTGGAATGACCTGCCAAACGACATAGTTGACATTCTTTCAATTCTTCCGCGTTACCCCGCGCCATTCAGCATTGGAATGACCTGCCAAACGACATAGTTGACATTCTTTCAATTCTTCCGCGTTACCCCGTGCCATTCAGCATTGGGATGACCTGCCAAACGACATAGTTGACATTCTTTCAATTCTTCCGCGTTACCCCGCGCCATTCAGCATTGGAATGACCGGCCAAACGACATAGTTGACATTCTTTCAATTCTTCCGCGTTACCCCGCGCCATTCAGCATTGGGATGGCCTGCCAAACGACATAGTTGACATTCTTTCAATTCTTCCGCGTTACCCCGCGCCATTCAGCATTGGAATGACCAGCCAAACGACATAGTTGACATTCTTTCAATTCTTCCGCGTTACCCCGCGCCATTCAGCATTGGAATGACCTGCCAAACGACATAGTTGACATTCCTTCAATTCTTCGGCGTTACCCCGTGCAATTCAGCATTGGGATGACCTGCCAAACGACATAGTTGACATTCTTTCAATTCTTCCGCGTTACCCCGCGCCATTCAGCTTTGGAATGACCTGCCAAACGACATAGTTGCCATTCTTTCAATTTTTCCGCGTTACCCCGCGCCATTCAGCATTGGGATGACCTGCCATACGACGTAGTTGACATTCTTTCGATTCTTCCGCGTTACCCCGTGCCATTCAGCATTGGGATGACCTGCCAAAAGACTTAGTTGACATTCTTTCAATTCTTCCGCGTTACCCCGCGCCATTCAGCATTGGAATGACCTGCCAAACAACATATTTGACATTCTTTCAATTCTTCCGCGTTACCCCGTGCCATTCAGCATTGGGATGGCCTGCCAAACGACGTAGTTCACATTCTTTCAATCCTTCCGCGTTACCCCGCGCCATTCAGCATTGGAATGACCTGCCAAACGACATATTTGACATTCTTTCAATTCTTCCGCGTTACCCCGTGCCATTCAGCATTGGGATGACCTGCCAAACGACATAGTTGACATTCTTTCAATTCTTCCGCGTTACCCTGCGCCATTCAGCATTGGGATGACCTGCCAAACGACATAGTTGACATTCTTTCAATTCTTCCGCGTTACCCCGCGCCATCCAGCATTGGAATGACCTGCCAAACGACATAGTTGACATTATTTCAATTCTTCCGCGTTACCCCGCGCCATTCACCATTGCAATGACCTGCCAAACGACATAGTTGACATTCTATCAATTCTTCCGCGTTACCCCGTGCCATTCAGCATTGGGATGACCTGCCAAACGACATAGTTGACATTCTTTCAATTCTTCCGCGTTACCCCGCGCCATTCAGCATTGGAATGACCTGCCAAACGACATAGTTGACATTCTTTCAATTCTTCCGCGTTACCCCGCGCCATTCAGCATTGGAATGACCTGCCAAACGAGATAGTTGACATTCTTTCCATTCTTCCGCGTTACCCCGCGCCATTCAGCATAGGAATGACCTGCCAAACGACATAGTTGACATTCTTTCCATTCTTCCGCGTTACCCCGTGCCATTCAGCATTGGAATGACCTGCCAAACCACATTGTTGACATTCTTTCAATTCTTCCGCGTTACCCCGTGCCATTCAGCATTGGAATGACCTGCCAAACGACATAGTTGACATTCTTTCAATTCTTCCGCGTTACCCCGTCCCATTCAGCATTGGAATGACCTGCCAAACGACATAGTTGACATTCTTTCAATTCTTCCGCGTTACCCCGTGCCATTCAGCATTGGGATGGCCTGCCAAACGACGTAGTTGACATTCTTTCAATTCTTCCGCGTTACCCCGTGCCATTCAGCATTGGAATGACCTGCCAAACGACATAGTTGACATTCTTTCAATTCTTCCGCGTTACCCCGTGCCATTCAGCATTGGGATGGCCTGCCAAACGACGTAGTTGACATTCTTTCAATTCTTCCGCGTTACCCCGTGCCATTCAGCATTGGAATGACCTGCCAAACGACATAGTTGACATTCTTTCAATTCTTCCGCGTTACCCCGTGCCATTCAGCATTGGGATGGCCTGCCAAACGACGTAGTTCACATTCTTTCAATTCTTCCGCGTTACCCCGTGCCATTCAGCATTGGAATTACGTGCCAAACGACATAGTTGACATTCTTTCAATTCTTCCGCGTTACCCCGTGCCATTCAGCATTGGAATGACCTGCAAAACGACATAGTTGACATTCTTTCAATTCTTCCGCGTTACCCCGTGCCATTCAGCATTGGGATGGCCTGCCAAACGACATAGTTGACATTCTTTCAATTCTTCCGCGTTACCCCGTGCCATTCAGCATTGGAATGACCTGCCAAGCGACATAGTTGACTTTCTTTCCATTCTTCCGCGTTACCCCGTGCCATTCAGCATTGGAATGACCTGCCAAACGACGTAGTTCACATTCTTTCAATTCTTCCGCGTTACCCCGTGCCATTCAGCATTGGAATGACCTGCCAAACGACATAGTTGACATTCTTTCAATTCTTCCGCGTTACCCCGTGCCATTCAGCATTGGAATGACCTGCCAAACGACATAGTTGACATTCTTTCAATTCTTCCGCGTTACCCCGCGCCATTCAGCATTGGGATGGCCTGCCAAACGACATAGTTAACATTCTTTCAATTCTTCCGCGTTACCCCGCGCCATTCAGCATTGGAATGACCAGCCAAACGATATAATTGACATTCTTTCAATTCTTCCGCGTTACCCCGCGCCATTCAGCTTTGGAATGACCTGCCAAACGACATAGTTGACATTCTTTCAATTTTTCCGCGTTACCCCGCGCCATTCAGCATTGGGATGACCTGCCATACGACGTAGTTGACATTCTTTCGATTCTTCCGCGTTACCCCGTGCCATTCAGCATTGGGATGACCTGCCAAATGACTTAGTTGACATTCTTTCAATTCTTCCGCGTTACCCCGCGCCATTCAGCATTGGAATGACCTGCCAAACAACATAGTTGACATTCTTTCAATTCTTCCGCGTTACCCCGTGCCATTCAGCATTGGGATGGCCTGCCAAACGACGTAGTTCACATTCTCTCAATCCTTCCGCAATACCCCGCGCCATTCAGCATTGGAATGACCTGCCAAACGACATAGTTGACATTCTTTCAATTCTTCCGCGTTACCCCGTGCCATTCAGCATTGGGATGACCTGCCAAACGACATAGTTGACATTCTTTCAACTCTTCCGCGTTACCCCGCGCCATTCAGCATTGGGATGACCTGCCAAACGACATAGTTGACATTCTTTCAATTCTTCCGCGTTACCCCACGCCATCCAGCATTGGAATGACCTGCCAAACGACATAGTTGACATTATTTCAATTCTTCCGCGTTACCCCGCGCCATTCAGCATTGGAATGACCTGCCAAACGACATAGTTGACATTCTTTCAATTCTTCCGCGTTACCCCGCACAATTCAGCATAGGGATGGCCTGCCAAACGACATAGTTGTCATTCTTTCAATTCTTCCGCGTTACCCCGCACCATTCAGCATTGGGATGGCCTGCCAAACGACATAGTTGACATTCTTTCAATTCTTCCGCGTTACCCCGCGCCATTCAGCATTGGAATGACCTGCCAAACGACATAGTTGACATTCTTTCAATTCTTCCGCGTTACCCCGTGCCATTCAGCATTGGAATGACCTGCCAAACGACATAGTTGACATTCTTTCAATTCTTCCGCGTTACCCCGTGCCATTCAGCATTGGGATGGCCTGCCAAACGACGTAGTTGACATTCTTTTAATTCTTCCGCGTTACCCCGTGCCATTCAGCATTGGAATGACCTGCCAAACGACATAGTTGACATTCTTTCAATTCTTCCGCGTTACCCCGTGCCATTCAGCATTGGGATGGCCTGCCAAACCACGTAGTTCACATTCTTTCAATTCTTCCGCGTTACCCCTTGCCATTCAGCATTGGAATTACGTGCCAAACGACATAGTTGACATTCTTTCAATTCTTCCGCGTTACCCCATGCCATTCAGCATTGGAATGACCTGCAAAACGACATAGTTGACATTCTTTCAATTCTTCCGCGTTACCCCGTGCCATTCAGCATTGGGATGGCCTGCCAAACGACATAGTTGACATTCTTTCAATTCTTCCGCGTTACCCCGTGCCATTCAGCATTGCAATGACCTGCCAAACGACGTAGTTCACATTCTTTCAATTCTTCCGCGTTACCCCGTGCCATTCAGCATTGGAATGACCTGCCAAACGACATAGTTGACATTCTTTCAATTCTTCCGCGTTACCCCGTGCCATTCAGCATTGGAATGACCTGCCAAACGACATAGTTGACATACTTTCAATTCTTCCGCGTTACCCCGCGCCATTCAGCATTGGAATGACCAGCCAAACGACATAGTTGACATTCTTTCAATTCTTCCGCGTTACCCCGCGCCATTCAGCATTGGAATGACCTGCCAAACGACATAGTTGACATTCTTTCAATTCTTCCGCGTTACCCCGCGCCATTCAGCATTGGGATGACCTGCCAAACGACATAGTTGACATTCTTTCAATTCTTCCGCGTTACCCCGCGCCGTTCAGCATTGGAATGACCTGCCAAACGACATAGTTGACATTCTTTCAATTCTTCCGCGTTACCCCGCGCCATTCAGCATTGGGATGACCTGCCAAACGACGTAGTTGACATTCTTTCGATTCTTCCGCGTTACCCCGTGCCATTCAGCATTCGGATGACCTGCCAAACGACTTAGTTGACATTCTTTCAATCCTTCCGCGTTACCCCGCACCATTCAGCATTGGAATGACCTGCCAAACAACATAGTTGACATTCTTTCAATTCTTCCGCGTTACCCCGCGCCATTCAGCATTGGGATGGCCTGCCAAACGACGTAATTCACATTCTTTCAATCCTTCCGCGTTACCCCGCGCCATTCAGCATTGGAATGACCTTCCAAACGACATAGTTGACATTCTTTCCATTCTTCCGCGTTACCCCGTGCCATTCAGCATTGCAATGACCTGCCAAACGACGTAGTTCACATTCTTTCAATTCTTCCGCGTTACCCCGTGCCATTCAGCATTGGAATGACCTGCCAAACGACATAGTTGAGATTCTTTCAATTCTTCCGCGTTACCCCGCGCCATTCAGCATTGGAATGACCTGCCAAACGACATAGTTGACATTCTTTCAATTCTTCCACGTTACCCCGCGCCATTCAGCATTGGAATGACCTGCCAAACCACATTGTTGACATTCTTTCAATTCTTCCGCGTTACCCCGTGCCATTCAGCATTGGAATGACCTGCCAAACGACATAGTTGACATTCTTTCAATTCTTCCGCGTTACCCCGTGCCATTCAGCATTGGAATGACCTGCCAAACGACATAGTTGACATTCTTTCAATTCTTCCGCGTTACCCCGTGCCATTCAGCATTGGGATGGCCTGCCAAACGACGTAGTTGACATTCTTTCAATTCTTCCGCGTTACCCCGTGCCACTCAGCATTGGAATGACCTGCCAAACGACATAGTTGACATTCTTTCCATTCTTCCGCGTTACCCCGTGCCATTCAGCATTGGAATGACCTGCCAAACCACATTGTTGACATTCTTTCAATTCTTCCGCGTTCCCCGCGCCATTCAGCATTGGAATGACCTGCCAAACGACATAGTTGACATTCTTTCAATTCTTCCGCGTTACCCCGCGCCATTCAGCATTGGGATGACCTGCCAAACGACATAGTTGACCTTCTTTCAATTCTTCCGCGTTACCCCGTGCCATTCAGCATTGGAATGACCTGCCAAACGACATAGTTGACATTCTTTCAATTCTTCCGCGTTACCCCGTGCCATTCAGCATTGGGATGACCTGCCAAACGACATAGTTGACATTCTTTCAATTCTTCCGCGTTACCCCGCCCCATTCAGCATTGGAATGACCTGCCAAACGACATAGTTGACATTCTTTCAATTCTTCCGCGTTACCCCGCGCCATTCAGCATTGGGATAACCTGCCAAACGACATAGTTGACATTCTTTCAATTCTTCCGCGTTACCCCGCGCCATTCAGCATTGGAATGACCTGCCAAACGACATAGTTGACATTCTTTCCATTCTTCCGCGTTACCCCGCGCCATTCAGCATAGGAATGACCTGCCAAACGACATAGTTGACATTCTTTCCATTCTTCCGCGTTACCCCGTGCCATTCAGCATTGGAATGACCTGCCAAACCACATTGTTGACATTCTTTCAATTCTTCCGCGTTACCCCGTGCCATTCAGCATTGGAATGACCTGCCAAACGACATAGTTGACATTCTTTCAATTCTTCCGCGTTACCCCGTGCCATTCAGCATTGGAATGACCTGCCAAACGACATAGTTGACATTCTTTCAATTCTTCCGCGTTACCCCGTGCCATTCAGCATTGGGATGGCCTGCCAAACGACGTAGTTGACATTCTTTCAATTCTTCCGCGTTACCCCGTGCCACTCAGCATTGGAATGACCTGCCAAACGACATAGTTGACATTCTTTCAATTCTTCCGCGTTACCCCGTGCCATTCAGCATTGGGATGGCCTGCCAAACGACGTAGTTCACATTCTTTCAATTCTTCCGCGTTACCCCGTGCCATTCAGCATTGGAATTACCTGCCAAACGACATAGTTGACATTCTTTCAATTCTTCCGCGTTACCCCGTGCCATTCAGCATTGGAATGACCTGCAAAACGACATAGTTGACATTCTTTCAATTCTTCCGCGTTACCCCGTGCCATTCAGCATTGGGATGGCCTGCCAAACGACATAGTTGACATTCTTTCAATTCTTCCGCGTTACCCCGTGCCATTCAGCATTGGAATGACCTGCCAAGCGACATAGTTGACATTCTTTCCATTCTTCCGCGTTACCCCGTGCCATTAAGCATTGGAATGACCTGCCAAACGACGTAGTTCACATTCTTTCAATTCTTCCGCGTTACCCCGTGCCATTCAGCATTGGAATGACCTGCCAAACGACATAGTTCACATTCTTTCAATTCTTCCGCGTTACCCCGTGCCATTCAGCATTGGAATGACCTGCCAAACGACATAGTTGACATTCTTTCAATTCTTCCGCGTTACCCCGCGCCATTCAGCATTGGAATGACCTGCCAAACGACATAGTTGACATTCTTTCAATTCTTCCGCATTACCCCGCGCCATCCAGCATTGGAATGACCTGCCAAACGACATAGTTGACATTCCTTCAATTCTTCCGCGTTACCCCGCGCCATTCAGCATTGGGATGACCTGCCAAGCGACATAGTTGACATTCTTTCAATTCTTCCTCGTTACCCCGCACCATTCAGCATTGGAATGACCTGCCAAACGACATAGTTGACATTCTTTCAATTCTTCCGCGTTACCCCGCGCCATTCAGCATTGGAATGACCTGCCAAACGACATAGTTGACATTCTTTCAATTCTTCCGCGTTACCCCGTGCCATTCAGCATTGGGATGACCTGCCAAACGACATAGTTGACATTCTTTCAATTCTTCCGCGTTACCCCGCGCCATTCAGCATTGGAATGACCGGCCAAACGACATAGTTGACATTCTTTCAATTCTTCCGCGTTACCCCGCGCCATTCAGCATTGGGATGGCCTGCCAAACGACATAGTTGACATTCTTTCAATTCTTCCGCGTTACCCCGCGCCATTCAGCATTGGAATGACCAGCCAAACCACATTGTTGACATTCTTTCAATTCTTCCGCGTTACCCCGTGCCATTCAGCATTGGGATGACCTGCCAAACGACATAGTTGACCTTCTTTCAATTCTTCCGCGTTACCCCGCGCCATTCAGCATTGGAATGACCTGCCAAACGACATAGTTGACATTCTTTCAATTCTTCCGCGTTACCCCGCGCCATTCAGCATTGGAATGACCTGCCAAACGACATAGTTGACATTCTTTCCATTCTTCCGCGTTACCCCGTGCCATTCAGCATTGGAATGACCTGCCAAACCACATTGTTGACATTCTTTCAATTCTTCCGCGTTACCCCGCGCCATTCAGCATTGGAATGACCTGCCAAACGATATAGTTGACATTCTTTCAATTCTTCCGCGTTACCCCGCGCCATTCAGCATTGGGATGACCTGCCAAACGACATAGTTGACCTTCTTTCAATTCTTCCGCGTTACCCCGTGCCATTCAGCATTGGAATGACCTGCCAAACGACATAGTTGACATTCTTTCAATTCTTCCGCGTTACCCCGTGCCATTCAGCATTGGGATGACCTGCCAAACGACATAGTTGACATTCTTTCAATTCTTCCGCGTTACCCCGCCCCATTCAGCATTGGAATGACCTGCCAAACGACATAGTTGACATTCTTTCAATTCTTCCGCGTTACCCCGCGCCATTCAGCATTGGGATGACCTGCCAAACGACATAGTTGACATTCTTTCAATTCTTCCGCGTTACCCCGCGCCATTCAGCATTGGAATGACCTGCCAAACGACATAGTTGACATTCTTTCCATTCTTCCGCGTTACCCCGCGCCATTCAGCATAGGAATGACCTGCCAAACGACATAGTTGACATTCTTTCCATTCTTCCGCGTTACCCCGTGCCATTCAGCATTGGAATGACCTGCCAAACCACATTGTTGACATTCTTTCAATTCTTCCGCGTTACCCCGTGCCATTCAGCATTGGAATGACCTGCCAAACGACATAGTTGACATTCTTTCAATTCTTCCGCGTTACCCCGTGCCATTCAGCATTGGAATGACCTGCCAAACGACATAGTTGACATTCTTTCAATTCTTCCGCGTTACCCCGTGCCATTCAGCATTGGGATGGCCTGCCAAACGACGTAGTTGACATTCTTTCAATTCTTCCGCGTTACCCCGTGCCACTCAGCATTGGAATGACCTGCCAAACGACATAGTTGACATTCTTTCAATTCTTCCGCGTTACCCCGTGCCATTCAGCATTGGGATGGCCTGCCAAACGACGTAGTTCACATTCTTTCAATTCTTCCGCGTTACCCCGTGCCATTCAGCATTGGAATTACCTGCCAAACGACATAGTTGACATTCTTTCAATTCTTCCGCATTACCCCGTGCCATTCAGCATTGGAATGACCTGCAAAACGACATAGTTGACATTCTTTCAATTCTTCCGCGTTACCCCGTGCCATTCAGCATTGGGATGGCCTGCCAAACGACATAGTTGACATTCTTTCAATTCTTCCGCGTTACCCCGTGCCATTCAGCATTGGAATGACCTGCCAAGCGACATAGTTGACATTCTTTCCATTCTTCCGCGTTACCCCGTGCCATTCAGCATTGGAATGACCTGCCAAACGACGTAGTTCACATTCTTTCAATTCTTCCGCGTTACCCCGTGCCATTCAGCATTGGAATGACCTGCCAAACGACATAGTTGACATTCTTTCAATTCTTCCGCGTTACCCCGTGCCATTCAACATTGGAATGACCTGCCAAACGACATAGTTGACATTCTTTCAATTCTTCCGCGTTACCCCGCGCCATTCAGCATTGGAATGACCTGCCAAACGACATAGTTGACATTCTTTCAATTCTTCCGCATTACCCCGCGCCATCCAGCATTGGAATGACCTGCCAAACGACATAGTTGACATTCCTTCAATTCTTCCGCGTTACCCCGCGCCATTCAGCATTGGGATGACCTGCCAAGCGACATAGTTGACATTCTTTCAATTCTTCCTCGTTACCCCGCGCCATTCAGCATTGGAATGACCTGCCAAACGACATAGTTGACATTCTTTCAATTCTTCCGCGTTACCCCGCGCCATTCAGCATTGGAATGACCTGCCAAACGACGTAGTTGATATTCTTTCAATTCTTCCGCATTACCCCGCGCCATTCAGCATTGGAATGACCTGCCAAACCACATAGTTGACATTCTTTCAATTCTTCCGCGTTACCCCGCGCCATTCAGCATTGGAATGACCTGCCAAACCACATAGTTGACATTCTTTCAATTCTTCCGCGTTACCCCGCGCCATTCAGCATTGGAATGACCTGCCAAACGACATAGTTGACATTCTTTCAATTCTTCCGCGTCACCCCGTGCCATTCAGCATTGGGATGACCTGCCAAACGACATAGTTGACATTCTTTCAATTCTTCCGCGTTACCCCGCGCCATTCCGCATTGGAATGACCTGCCAAACGGCATAGCTGACATTCTTTCAATTCTTCCGCGTTACCCCGCACCATTCAGCATTGGGATGGCCTGCCAAACGACATAGTTGACATTCTTTCAATTCTTCCGCGTTACCCCGCGCCATTCAGCATTGGAATGACCAGCCAAACGACATAGTTGACATTCTTTCAATTCTTCCGCGTTACCCCGCGCCATTCAGCATTGGAATGACCAGCCAAACGACATAGTTGACATTCTTTCAATTCTTCCGCGTTTCCCCGCGCCATTCAGCATTGGAATGACCTGCCAAACGACAAAGTTGACATTCTTTCAATTCTTCCGCGTTACCCCGTGCCATTCAGCATTGGGATGACCTGCCAAACGACATAGTTGACCTTCTTTCAATTCTTCCGCGTTACCCCGCGCCATTCATCATTGGAATGACCTGCCAAACGACATAGTTGACATTCTTTCAATTCTTCCGCGTTACCCCGCGCCATTCAGCATTGGGATGACCTGCCAAACGACATAGTTGACATTCTTTCAATTCTTCCGCGTTACCCCGTGCCATTCAGCATTGGGATGACCTGCCAAACGACATAGTTGACATTATTTCAATTCTTCCGCGTTACCCCGCGCCATTCAGCATTGGGATGACCTGCCAAACGACATAGTTGACATTCTTTCAATTCTTCCGCATTACCCCGCGCCGTTCAGCATTGGAATGACCTGCCAAACGACATAGTTGACATTCTTTCCATTCTTCCGCGTTACCCCGTGCCATTCAGCATTGGAATGACCTGCCAAACCACATTGTTGACATTCTTTCAATTCTTCCGCGTTACCCCGCGCCATTCAGCATTGGAATGACCTGCCAAACGACATAGTTGACATTCTTTCAATTCTTCCGCGTTACCCCGCGCCATTCAGCATTGGGATGACCTGCCAAACGACATAGTTGACCTTCTTTCAATTCTTCCGCGTTACCCCGTGCCATTCAGCATTGGAATGACCTGCCAAACGACATAGTTGACATTCTTTCAATTCTTCCGCGTTACCCCGTGCCATTCAGCATTGGGATGACCTGCCAAACGACATAGTTGACATTCTTTCAATTCTTCCGCGTTACCCCGCCCCATTCAGCATTGGAATGACCTGCCAAACGACATAGTTGACATTCTTTCAATTCTTCCGCGTTACCCCGCGCCATTCAGCATTGGGATGACCTGCCAAACGACATAGTTGACATTCTTTCAATTCTTACGCGTTACCCCGCGCCATTCAGCATTGGAATGACCTGCC
Source organism: Dermacentor albipictus (assembly GCF_038994185.2). Taxonomy (NCBI): domain Eukaryota; kingdom Metazoa; phylum Arthropoda; class Arachnida; order Ixodida; family Ixodidae; genus Dermacentor; species Dermacentor albipictus. Next base: position 11,125,658 of record NC_091825.1, on the reverse strand, counting down.
AAACGACATAGTTGACATTCTTTCCATTCTTCCGCGTTACCCCGCGCCATTCAGCATAGGAATGACCTGCCAAACGACATAGTTGACATTCTTTCCATTCTTCCGCGTTACCCCGTGCCATTCAGCATTGGAATGACCTGCCAAACCACATTGTTGACATTCTTTCAATTCTTCCGCGTTACCCCGTGCCATTCAGCATTGGAATGACCTGCCAAACGACATAGTTGACATTCTTTCAATTCTTCCGCGTTACCCCGTGCCATTCAGCATTGGAATGACCTGCCAAACGACATAGTTGACATTCTTTCAATTCTTCCGCGTTACCCCGTGCCATTCAGCATTGGGATGGCCTGCCAAACGACGTAGTTGACATTCTTTCAATTCTTCCGCGTTACCCCGTGCCACTCAGCATTGGAATGACCTGCCAAACGACATAGTTGACATTCTTTCAATTCTTCCGCGTTACCCCGTGCCATTCAGCATTGGGATGGCCTGCCAAACGACGTAGTTCACATTCTTTCAATTCTTCCGCGTTACCCCGTGCCATTCAGCATTGGAATTACCTGCCAAACGACATAGTTGACATTCTTTCAATTCTTCCGCATTACCCCGTGCCATTCAGCATTGGAATGACCTGCAAAACGACATAGTTCACATTCTTTCAATTCTTCCGCGTTACCCCGTGCCATTCAGCATTGGGATGGCCTGCCAAACGACATAGTTGACATTCTTTCAATTCTTCCGCGTTACCCCGTGCCATTCAGCATTGGAATGACCTGCCAAGCGACATAGTTGACATTCTTTCCATTCTTCCGCGTTACCCCGTGCCATTCAGCATTGGAATGACCTGCCAAACGACGTAGTTCACATTCTTTCAATTCTTCCGCGTTACCCCGTGCCATTCAGCATTGGAATGACCTGCCAAACGACATAGTTGACATTCTTTCAATTCTTCCGCGTTACCCCGTGCCATTCAACATTGGAATGACCTGCCAAACGACATAGTTGACATTCTTTCAATTCTTCCGCGTTACCCCGCGCCATTCAGCATTGGAATGACCTGCCAAACGACATAGTTGACATTCTTTCAATTCTTCCGCATTACCCCGCGCCATCCAGCATTGGAATGACCTGCCAAACGACATAGTTGACATTCCTTCAATTCTTCCGCGTTACCCCGCGCCATTCAGCATTGGGATGACCTGCCAAGCGACATAGTTGACATTCTTTCAATTCTTCCTCGTTACCCCGCGCCATTCAGCATTGGAATGACCTGCCAAACGACATAGTTGACATTCTTTCAATTCTTCCGCGTTACCCCGCGCCATTCAGCATTGGAATGACCTGCCAAACGACGTAGTTGATATTCTTTCAATTCTTCCGCATTACCCCGCGCCATTCAGCATTGGAATGACCTGCCAAACCACATAGTTGACATTCTTTCAATTCTTCCGCGTTACCCCGCGCCATTCAGCATTGGAATGACCTGCCAAACCACATAGTTGACATTCTTTCAATTCTTCCGCGTTACCCCGCGCCATTCAGCATTGGAATGACCTGCCAAACGACATAGTTGACATTCTTTCAATTCTTCCGCGTCACCCCGTGCCATTCAGCATTGGGATGACCTGCCAAATGACATAGTTGACATTCTTTCAATTCATCCGCGTTACCCCGCGCCATTCCGCATTGGAATGACCTGCCAAACGGCATAGCTGACATTCTTTCAATTCTTCCGCGTTACCCCGCACCATTCAGCATTGGGATGGCCTGCCAAACGACATAGTTGACATTCTTTCAATTCTTCCGCGTTACCCCGCGCCATTCAGCATTGGAATGACCAGCCAAACGACATAGTTGACATTCTTTCAATTCTTCCGCGTTACCCCGCGCCATTCAGCATTGGAATGACCAGCCAAACGACATAGTTGACATTCTTTCAATTCTTCCGCGTTTCCCCGCGCCATTCAGCATTGGAATGACCTGCCAAACGACAAAGTTGACATTCTTTCAATTCTTCCGCGTTACCCCGTGCCATTCAGCATTGGGATGACCTGCCAAACGACATAGTTGACCTTCTTTCAATTCTTCCGCGTTACCCCGCGCCATTCATCATTGGAATGA